>NW_013652461.1:0-207500 GCF_000499385.1 Eimeria necatrix
CCAAACCCCAAACCCCAACCCCCAACGGGTTCGGGGTTTGGTGGGGGTTGGGGGTAGCTGGGGGAGGGCCGGCAGGAGGGCGCTCAAGCGGAGTTTTGCGCTTTTAGGGTTTAGGGTTTAGGGTTTAGGGTTTAGGGTTTAGGGTTTAGGGTTTGTGGTGCAGGTGGATGAGCTGAACTTGCTGGTGATTCCGGGTTTGCTGCTGCTGAGTGCAGCAAACCCTTTTTTGTTTTCGCTGCCGCTTTGTGAGGGTTTGGCTTTGCTGCCGTGGGTGGGGCCCTGGCTTGCTGCTGCTGCTGCTGCTGCTGCTGCTGCTGCTGCAGCAGTTGCTGAGGCTCTTGGCAGCACCTTCCTGCAGCAGCAGCAGCAGCAAATCACAGTCGGCGTCTGCGCCCTTGCTTTGTCCGTGGCCTTTTCATTCGTCCAGTCCGCGAAGTCAGCTAGGGTTTAGGGTTTAGAGTTTAGGGTTTAGGGTTTAGGGTTTAGGGTTTGCGATTTAGGGTTTCGGGTTTAGGGTTTGGGGATTAGGGTTTTGGGGATTAGGGTTTGGGGTTTAGGGTTTGGGGTTTGGGTTGCCCTCGGATCTCTCTTTTCGGGGAACCGCTTCTTGTGGTTTAGCCCTTTATCGGTTCTAGGGTTTAGGGTTTTAGGGCTTGGAATTAGGGTTTAGGGTTTAGGGTTTAGGGTTTAGGGTTTAGGGTTTGCGTGTAGGCTTGTGATAAAGCTGATGTCTCGCGAGCACCTGCCGCGGTTCCTGCCTGGCGTTTGTTTCTTCGCCGCTGTACGAAATCTGCTGCTGCTGCTGCTGCTGCTGCTGCTGCTGCTTCTGCTGCTGCTGCTGCTGCTGCTGCTGCTGCTGCTGCTGCTGGTTTTCTTTGCTTTTTTCTCGGAAAATAGGAATAAATAATATTTTAAAATGATTTAAATTAAATAAATAAAAATAAATAATTTATTTGTTTGTTTTTTCTTCAGAGTTTCTTCTTTAAACCCCCTTTGGGTCTTCAAATTATTTTCTTTTCTCTTTTGTGTTTGGAGCTCATCGCCGCCCGCCTGAAGCTGCATGTGCGTTCGCTGTTGGTGAGTTTTTTAAATTAATTTAATTTAAATTATTTAAATTATTTAAATTATTTATTTTATTTTATTTTATTTTATTTAATTAAATAATTATAAAGCTTTAATTAAATGCATTTGCTGCTCCCTGGAAAGCCAGTTGAGAGAAGCGCCCCAGTCACTGATTTGCTGCTGCTGCTGCTGCTGTCTTGCTGCTGCTGCTGCTGTCGGTGATTTGCTGCTGCTGCTGCTGTTTTCTGCCGTTTTTCTGCTGCTGTTTAGCTGCTGCTGTTTTGCTGCTGATAATGTTCATGCTGCTGCAGCTGGGTTGCTGCTGTTTTGCTGCTGCTGCTTCTCTGCTGATGATGCTGCTGTTCTCGCTGCTGTTGCTGCTGCCGCTGCAGCAGCAGCTGCTGCTGCTGCAGTACCTGTCGGGGCGGGAGTGTCTGTGCTGCTGCTGCTGCTGCTGCTGCTGCTGCAGTACCTGTGGGCGCCGGTGTGTCTCTACATTTGCTGCTGCTGCTACCTCTCGCCGCCGGCCCTGCTGCAGCAGCTGGCAGCAGCGCAGCGGCTTGCTGCTGCTGCTGAGGCCCTCGAGCGCCACGGCGCAGGAGATGCTGTTTATTTATTTTCTTTTTCTCTTCTTTTTATTTGTCTTTTCGTTTACAAACACATCATCAACAAAAGAAACCGCCCCGCCAAAGGCGTGGCCGATGCAGCCAAACAAAAGCCGCAGTGAGCTGGCTAGCTAGCTAGCTAGCTAGCTAGCCAGCTAGCTAGCTAGCCAGCCAGCTAGCTAGCTAGCTAGCTAGCCAGCTAGCTAGCTAGCCAGCCAGCTAGCTAGCTAGCCAACCAGCTAGCTAGCTGGCTAGCTAGCTGGCTAGCTAGCTGGCTAGCTAGCTAGCTACTAGCCAGCTAGCTGTGCTCATTGCTGGCTAGCTGGCTGGCTGGCGGACTAGCTAGCTGGCTGCTTTCAAGCTAGCTAGCTTGCTAGCTAGCTGCCGCCCCCTTTTGGGGCTGCCTAGCTAGCTGTGCAGGCTAGCTAGGCTCCCGTATGCCTCGTGTGGGCGCCCTCCAATTGGAGCTAGCTAGCTAGCTAGCTAGCTAGCTAGCTACTTAGCCGGCGAGCTAGTGGGCAGGCCAAACGCCCATGTCTCGCTACTAGTTAACCAGTGAGCTAGCTAGCTAGCTAGCTAGCTAGCTGGCTGGCTGGCTGGGTGGCTAGCTAGGCTCTCAGCCTGAATAGGTTTTCTGCTCTTTGCCGCATTTCTTTGGATGAGTTATGTTGGATTGTGTTGTCTTTATAAAAGTGTATTTGCAGCTTCATTTCTTATTTGACTTTTGCGGACTGACGGGGTGTACGTACACCCGAAACTGCAAATGAATGTGCAAAGGCTTCGCGTCTACGGGGCCCCAGGCATTTACTTTGGAGCAAATTTAAATGAATATAAGTATAAATATAAATAAAATGCAAATATAAATGCAATATAAATTAAATATAAATGAAATGTGAATATAAATGCACATATAAATGTCGACAGGAAAGTAAATGCAAGTGTGAGGCCCGCGTGAGCTGTCTGTACACCGCAGCTCACGCGGACTAATTTGAACTGTACAGACAGCGAGGCGCCTCTTCCTGGATATTTCCCAACTCAAGTTTAGCCTTTTGAAAATTAACATTTAAAAAAATAATGCAGCGAGGGGAGCTATAGAGGCTGCGTTGGGGGGCTTGGCTAGCTAGCCAGCTAGCTGGCTAGCTAGCTAGCTAGCTAGCCAGCTAGCTAACGAGTTAGCTGCGGAGCAAGCTAGACTCTCATATGCCTAGCTAGCTAGCCGGCTGGTTGGCTAGCTAGCGAGCTGGCTAGCTAGCGAGCTGGCTAGCTAGCTAGTAGGTTGACGAGCAAGCTGAAGTCTTTGGCTAGCTGGCTGGCTAGCTAGGTAGCTAGCTAGCTAGCTAGCTAGCTAGCTAGCTAGCTAGCTAGCATCGTGTATAATTCACATTTGTTGGTTTGGCGTTGCCTCGCTAGGCTGGGTTAGAGCTAAAGAAAAAATAAGCAGCAGCAGCAGAAGTTTGTCAGTTGGGGTGTATGGGCGCCTTGCTTTCTGCTGCTGCAGCAGCAGCAGCAGCAGCAGCAGATAGCGGCTGCAGGCCTTGAGAGGCCCGCACAATAGCAGCAGCAATCGAGTTGCAATCAACGGCTAGGGGACTTTCCTCTGCTTGGGGGCCCCCCCCCGGGGGGCCCCCCACCCCCTGAGGGGCCCCCCCCGGGGGGCCCCCCATGCACCCCAGGGGCCCCCCAGGTAGACTGTAGGGGCCCCCCGGGCCCTCTGCAGCAGGCAGATTTGAAAAGAGTAGTGAAGATATGCCTTGGTTGTTGGCGGCCCAGCTGGCTTTGCTGCTGCTGCTGCAGCAGCTGCTGCTGCAGCTGCTGCTGCTGCTGCTGCTGTCCGCCCCGCCACCCCCCACAGAGTGGGGGGCCCTCCTCATGGGCCTCGCAGCACAAACTAAACCCTCTTCACATCCACAAAGGGGGGCCCCCCGGCTAGCAGGGTAGGGGGCCCCCCGCAAGTTGCTGTTGGGCCTATTGGGGGTATTTTCTTGTTCGCCCTGGGGCGGGGGCCCCCCGGGGGCCCCCTTGGGGGCCCCCCCAGGGGGCCCCCCGGGGCCCCTCCCCGCGGGGGCCCCCACAGGGGCCCCCAGAGGGGCCTCCATAGAAGGTGCTGCTGCAGTGGGGGCCCCTGAGTTCTCTTGTTGCTCTTTGGCCTGCTTTCGCTGCCTCCGGGCCCTTGCGAGCTTCTCTGCACAAACCACTGAGAAGCAGCAGCAGCAGCAGCAGCAGCAGCAGCAGCAGCAGCAGCGAGGAGGGGATCGGATTTAGCGGGAGAGCGGCGAGGCTGCTGGCTGCAGCAGCAGCAACAGAAGCAGGTAGCCGTGGGCGCAGCAGCAGCACTGCAGCAGCACTTGCGCAACAGCAGCAGTCCTCGCAAGACAGCAGCAGCACGCCCCTCCCCAGAGCATCCTCCGCAGCAGCAGCAACAGCAGCAGCAGCAGCATGACCAGCAGCAGCAGCAGCATGACCAGCAGCAGCAGCCGCGGCAGCAGCCGAACCCCCCGCGGCCGCCTTCGCCGCCACAGCAGCAGCAGCCGCCGCACAACCACCCACCGCCGCCCCCGCAGCAGCAGCAGCAGCAGCAGCAGCAGCAGCAGCAGCAGCAGCAGCAGCAGCAGCAGCAGCAGCCGCAGCAGCAGCAGCAGCAGCAGCAGCAGCAGCAGTCGCGTGCCTTGCTTCCAGTGGTGGCTCTGCTCGGGCTCCTGGAAACCCCCGATCTCCGCAAAAACTCTGTCGATTCTTTGAACTGCTGCTCCTCGGTATCCTCTTTGGCAAAGAATGTGTGCAATTTTTGAGGTGTACAGACACCCGGGAGTGTGTCGCTCCATCGCAGCAAACGTTTTCTCGCCAAGTCGAAACTTCAAAACATCTACAAACCAGTTGTAAACCCCCAGCCCGTCCAGCAGTCCGAAGGAAACATCGGTGAACCTGAGCAGCAGCAGCAGCAGCAGCAGCAGCAGCAGCAGCAGCAGCAGCGGGGGCGGTTGCAGCAGCAGCGGGGGCGGGGTTAGGCGAGGGTTCGCGGCGCGGGCGCCTCACGAGGGTTTAGGGTTTCGAGAGGGTTTGCGCAGGGTTTTAGGCTTCCTAGGAGTGAGAAGGGCTGGGCTAGGGTTTAGGGTTGGGCTAGGGTTTAGGGTTTAGGCGTGCTTGGTGCTTGGCTAGGTTTGAGGGCCTTGCTAGGGTTTAGGGTTTGGGGAACACCTAGGCAGCGCTGGGAGCCTAACTAGGGTTTAGGGTTTGTTGTTTGGTAGTAGGGCGTGTTGAGGGTTTAGGGCGTGTCGAGGGTTTAGGGTTTAGGGCGTGTCGAGGGTTTAGGGTTTACAGCGTGTCGAGGGTTTAGGGTTTAGGGCGTGTTGAGGGTTTAGGGTTTAGGGCGTGTTGAGGGTTTAGGGCTTAAGGCGTGTGGAGGGTTGCGTGTGCGTTGAGGGTTTAGGGTTAGAGGGGTGTTGCTTGCGGGTTGCGGGGCGGCGCGGGGCTGGGCTCGCGCTAGGGTTTAGGGTTTAGGGTTTAGGGTTTAGGGCTTAGGGTTTGACCACTGGTGGCTGAGGGCCTCCTGCGCGGAAATCCGCGTGTGGGGGTTGTAGTCCAGCATTCTCGACAACAAGTCCAAACCATCGAGGTCCAACTTGCCGAAAAGAACTGCATTTAAGTTCGCCCTTTTGTCGTGTTCGCTGAAGTAGTGGCTTTCCCCCCGGTTCCCGAAGGGGTAGTGCTGCAGCCTGCGCAAACCCTAAACCCTAAACCCTAAACCCTAAACCCTAAACCCTAAACCCTGAACCCTAAACCCTAAAGCCTAAAGCCTAAGGGCTGGCGCCCCGCCGCGCAGCCCGCCGGAGCCGGAACGCGCTGGCTCCGCTAAGCGGCCCCAAACCCGAAACCCTCACGCAAACAAACCCTAAACCCTCAAGCAAACAAACCCTAAACCCTCAAGCAAACAAACCCTAAACCCTCAAGCAAATAAACCCTAAACCCTCAAGCAAACAAACCCTAAACCCTCAAGCAAACAAACCCTAAACCCTCGCGCAAACAAACCCTAAACCCTCAAGCAGCCAAACCCTAAACCCTCGCGCGTCAACACCTTGTAAAACCCTCCCGCGACTACCCAACCCCAAACCCTAAACCCTAACCCCTAACCCCCAGCCGCCACCGCTGAACCCCAAACCCTAAACCCTCGCGCGGAGGCCGAAAACCGCTCCCCCGCCCCGCGCCAAAACCCACACCCCAAACCCTAAACCCCAAACCCTAAACCCTAAACCCCAAACCCTAAACCCCAAACCCCAAACCCCAAACCCTAACCCCAAACCCTAACCCCAAACCCCAAACCCTAAACCCTAAACCCTAAACGGACGCAGTGCAGTTGGTCCACTCGGCCTCAGTGGGAGTTCCGAGGATTTTGGTGACTCGAATTAAAACTTCGAATTCTTGAGTTCCTTTGAACAAAGGAATGCCGCGAAACATTTCTGCAATGATGCAGCCAGCGCCCCAGATGTCTGCGCCCAGCCCGTAGTGCGCGCCGGGGTCCTGCAGCAGCCGCGGTCTTGGGGTTTCTTTGCATCTTTGCGAAGCTTTTGCATGCAGCAGCAGCAGCAGCAGCAGCAGCAGCAGCAGCAGCAGCAGCAGCGGCAGCAGCGGCAGCAGCGGCAGCAGCAGCAGCGCGGAAAACGCGCCGAAACTCCCCAAAATCACGCAAAAACTCCACTAAGTCCTGCTGCTCCGCTGCAGCAGCAGCTGCTGCAGCAGCATGCTGCTACAGCTGCTGCAGCAGCAGCTGCTGCTGCAGCAGCATGCTGCTGCAGCAGCAGCAGCACGGACTCGAGACTGCCACACCCACCTCGCTGCCGCCCTCGCCGTCGCCCTTCATGCGGCCCAGCAGCACCTCCAGCGGCCGGTAGTAAATGGTGCAGACAGTGGGAGTTATTTCTCCTGCAGCAGCAAAAAACAAAAAAAAACAATTTGCTGCTGCTTCTGGACCCTCAGGCAAGTCCAGCTGCTTCACAAGAGACGCAAACTCAGCAAAAGCTGCTGCAGCTTGCAGCAGCAAAAAAGAGCCGCAGACACTAACACACCCAGTCTGCCCAGACGCGCCGGCGCAGCCGCAGCAACAGCAGCAGCAGCAGCAGCAGCAGCAGCAGCAGCAGCAAAAGGTGCATGCGCGCAGCAAAGCCCCACCTGCGTTCGCTCGGAAACTCCTGCAGAGCCCCAAGTCGCCGATCTTGAGGACGCAGTTTTCGTTTTCGGAAGTCAACATCAAGTTGTCGGGCTTGAGGTCTCGGTGGCAGAGCTGGGAAGAAAGCAAAAAGAAGTCATTTGAAGAAATAAAAGAAAACTGGAGGCCAGCTGCAAGTATATACAAATATATAAATGCAAATTGCGCATATTTGCACATATAAATGAGAGTTGTACAGATGAACAGCGAAACGGGCTCAAGACGCGCCGCGAGTGCGGCAGTGCAGACAGCGGCGGCGGCGCATTTGCAAGTTTGCACTTTTCCGGTGGAAATGAATTATTTTGCAATTAAAAAACAATTAATTTCAAATTTATATTATATTTGCTTTTCTGCGCTGCCGGCGCGGCTGCTGCTGGCGGCGGCGCCGCACTTTCTCGTTGTGCAGAAACGCCAGTCCGTTCAGAAGTTGAAATGCAAGAAGTTTGGCGTGGCGCAGCGGCAGCCCCCACTCGGGCGAAACGCTCGAAGAAGGTTTATTTTCTCTTTGTTTGGCAAGAAGTTTCTTGAGATCGCCTCCTTCGCAGAGTTCGTAGGCGGCGAAGACGAAGACCTGCGTGGGTTTCAACTCCTCCTGCGCGAGCTGCGTCTGCAGGTCCCGCCGCAGCTGCTCCTGGCTTTCGCGGTCCGCAGCCGCGTGCTGCTGCCGCGCCCACTGAATTCGCTGCTGATTAATGTTTTCCACCAAACGCGGAAGCTGATCTACAAAAAGATACCGCATGCGAACCAAGTTCGGGTGGGTGCCGCAGGACTGAAAACGCAGAAAAACAAAAGTGACGCGCGGCGGTGCGATCTCGCGGCGGCGGAGCTGTACGTACACCCGAACGCCCGCGCACGACTCGGCTTACGGAAATCGTGGAAAGCTCGCGAATCGTCGTGCAGCCCAATCCGTCTTCTGTTGCAGTTCGCGTTTCGTCAACATAATATTTAACTGCGAAAGTCTCGCCGCCTCCCACGCCGTCTTCCGGCTCCTCCACGGCGCGGTACACATCGCCGTAGGTGCCGCCGCCCAGCCGCTCGACCTGCAGCACAAAGGCGCTGCAGCAGCAGCTCCGCGCGCCCTCAGCTGCAGCAACTGCAGCAGACCATCTGCGCAGCTTTTAGCGAGTCTTGCTGCTGCTTGATCCGCTGCAGATTCGAAACTTTAGCGGCTGAGAGCACCCCTGTAGCACTTAGTGTTCGTAGCTGCTAGTCTCGGGCTGGCCAGCGGCCAGAAGGGGTACTCGCGGGCAGCTAGCTGCTTCGCTTTGACTCCAGTTTGGCCTGCGTAGAACGGAAAAGCCGTACCAGGCGGAGCCGGTGCTCCCGGGGGTCTTCGAGGGGGTTGGGGGAACGAAAGGGTATGACTTGTTGAATGAGGTCGACGGTGAACTCCTGCAGCGCCATCTTCTTGCAGCGGTGCGCCGCAGGCGAAAGCCAGCAAGTCTGGCGCGAACTTAACAGCCCAAACTTGGCTTCTTCCGCGCGAAACTGAGTCCTTTGCGAAGATCTGCACACTGGTGGCTGTGGGTGTTTCACCGGGGTTCTGCTGCTCCCGCAGCAGCTACTGGCGCCCCGCCATCACTTCCAGCACTAGACAGCTCACATTAACCTGAAATTTCCGCAATTCCGAAAAGGTAAGGCTGGAAAGGCCTCCGAAAGCTGCTTTGAAGCTCTGGCCACTCTCGCCCAGATCGGTAGGGCTGGTGGGAGCTCGGGGCCAAGTAACACGCCAGCACTGGAGCTCGCCGGTTGTGCGCCAAAGGCTTTCTCTTGCATTATTTTCAGTCTTTGTTTCTTGAAAATCCGAAATTCTTTCTTCTGGAGAGTGGCAACGAGGGGTGTTGCGGGCGAGCTGTTCCTCCGGTTTTGTGCACACTCCGCTTGTCCCGCTACTGAATCCATTTCCGTGCTGATCTATCCTACATTTTTCAAATAACAAAGTCTATAGTAGCATTTGGAACTACTTTTAAATGTTACAGCGGCTAACAACGCGTATAGACACCCCATTTCAGATATCGCACGAGGTTCCTGCGCTGCTCCGGGGCGTCTGTGATCGCGCACTTTTCTGCACTATGCAACGGCTTGCTGGCCGTTAGTTCCCTTAAAATTAAGTTCGCCAAATGCCGCACATTTCCAGTTTTCTAATAAATAGAAAGGCCTATAGCTTGGCTTTTAGCTCAATCACCATATACCGAACAGCTCCCACGGCTGGGGCAGCGGGAACACGTAAACAGCTCTTGCTGCTGTTGAATCCTAGTCCCCAAAGTGTGGCTGGTGTTCATTTTAGATTTGCAGGCACTAAAATAAGTGCATGCAGGCGTTTGTTGATAGGCTGAGCCACTGTAGACACCTCGGTGTCCGGCCCTTGCTAGTTAGGCAGTGCAGAATTGTCTCAACACAACTAGAACATTGACGGCTTCAAATATCTGGGCTACTCTTCACTGACTATTGAAGTTGGGCAGCTGCGGCTACCAAAGCTGGAGTCCTCAGCAGCTAAAAAGGGAATGCGAAGTTGTCTATGGGCTTCAGAACAGCCACGCCAAATGGCCCACACGTTTCTTGCGTGGAATGGTCAGTCTTGTTGAACACGGGGAATGCTCCCATTCTGAGAAGTGAAAAGACGTTTTTCGACACACAAAATGCTTCCGTTTCATCTGGAAATACATTTAGCCCCAACAAACGCGCAACAATTTGAGTTCTGACTCTATTACCCTACCATAGTGCTTCTGTGGCTGGCCGCTACTTCAGAGACTAGCTCAGAAAGTGAAGCTTAGGGTCTAAAGTAGCCTATGCCTTCAAACTTCAGCTTATTCTTGCAGTTTACTGCGGTGTTACACTTCTGGAGTGGCACTATGTATATATATATATATATATTCGTTGTGCAGCATATGTGCTTGTCTTCACTACTTTGAAATATTTTCTGTACCCGCCTACACCAGGATTCGCTTAAGTCCGTGTGCACGCATAACCACCAGAGCTGCTCAAAACACATTCAAATTAAGAGTCTGAAGCGAGTGCCTGGCTTGCTGGTGAAGGTAAAGAGCTGCAAATCGGAAGGCATCCTGCAGCACTGCTGCAGTGAGAGCCTGAAGCAAAACGGCCTCGCAGGCGAACCCACGGCCAAGGCACAAATCTGTTCCCGCCGCCTCTTGGGCATAAGCAGCAAGATCAAAGGACAGCGAACTGAAGCAGGGGGAAACTGTGAGCTGGAGATGATCTTCTTGGACAAGTGAACAGGGAATGGCGGCAAGAAGCAGCAGGCGAGCTTGTCTGACGATTTGACTAAACATCAGCTCAGCTGCTCTCGTCTTCTGAGCTGCTGGAGCTCTCGTTTTTGCTGCTGTCGTCGCTGCTGCCGCCGGAGCTGCTCGAGCTGCTGCTGCTGCTATCTGGAGAAGATGAAGCCTCATCGCTGCTGGAGGAAGCTGCAGGGCTGCTGGACTCCTCTTCGCTTGAACTTGAAGATGACGCCTTTTCAGAGTCAGATTCATTGTCGTCGCTTTCCGATTCTGAGCTGCTTTCTTCGCTGCTAGAGCCGGAGTTGTCGCTCTCTGTGCTTTCTGAGCTTTCCGCTGCACTCGAAGAGCTGCTGCTGCTGCTGCTGCCGCTACTGCTGGACGCTTTGCTGCTGCCCCTCTTCTGGCCGTCCTCTTCGCCGTCTTCTGGGGCCGCCTTGATCAAAGATATGACGTCGCTTAATTGCTGGAAGCCTCCAATCAACTTCCGCATGTAAGAAGCTTCACTCTGCAGCATCCGCTCCGTGTGCAACAAGTTCGTGGCAAACTGCCCGGCAACTGCACGCAAAATAGTTGAAAGCGAAGAAATGTCATGAATTTCTCCTTTTACTTTGCTTGACAAACAACAATTTGCTGCAACAGAGTCTGCTTTTGAGCTTTGTTCTTTCGCAATGGGGTTGAACTCCGCAGAAACGCACATGTAACTTGCTCGTCGTCAAGGTCCCAAGCATCAAAGGTGCCCGCGTTCTGCTCTTCCTCCACTATTTCTCTCCAGATCGGAGCCCAGTGCTTCTCTTCCTCCAGCCGATGGGCGAACTCCATTCTGCAAACCAGTGCACATTTCGCCTTCGCTTTTGCGGACGTTGCGAATCACGGAAAGCTCGAGCCGGCCAAAGCGCAGCTCGTCAGCCTCAGCTATCATGCTTACATTTGGAAATTATTAAATGAATCTCTGAAATCACTAGTTATGTTGCTTCAATATTCAGCATTCAAAGTGGCTACTAGCTTGTTGTCGTGAAAGCGTAAGTATACCTTCTCTTCAGCTCTTGTTGATTCAAAGTTTCCACCAAGTTCCTTCTGCTCTGCGCGCCTGCTCGTGCGTTGTTCTATAGTTGCAAGAAACAAAATAGCAGCGGCAGCAAAAGAAAAGCAAAAACTGATTGCTTTAGCAGCAAATTCAGGACTCCGGGAGTGGGCTACACGGCGCATTGGGGAGTTTTCGCAAATTATAAGTTGATTAGACCTATCTCGTCCACCCAAAGTCCTTGATGTGAGATTTTGTGCGCAGTCTAAGTGCATAGAGGCCCTCACAAGTGCCAGTTCTTGCCGCTTGATTTCTTCTTGGTTCAGGAGGAACCGTTGCTTCTCTACAGCGCGCTTCTGGTGCAGTCTCTCTGTTCGCTCAACTTGCCGAAGAAGGATCCGTTCTCTTGCCTTTTTGTGTTGTCTTTCAGCTTCTTCGGCTAATGCTTCTTCAAGCAGCTTTCTGTGTTCTTCGTACTGCTCCATGAGTGACTGCAAGCCGCCGCCTTTTCCCTCTGCCTTGAGCCGTTGCTGTTGATCTTGGCGCAGCGCCTCACGCCTCTCTTCTAATTCTTTGCGGTGCTTCAGCTTGTCCAGCATCTTGTCATACGCATTCCTTTTTGCCTCCATTTCTTTCAGAATCTTCTCCTGCTCTTCCTTCATGCGCTGTTCAATCGCTCCAACTTCCTCGGCTGCTGCAGCGTCAGCTTCTTTTTTCAACTGAGCGTATTGCTCTTCTTCGGTCAGACGTTGCTGAGCGCAGCACGTGGTTAACAAACATGGCAACTTAAAGCAGCTTATAACGTTACTGGCCCAAAACACCGGACTACTTCGCCTTGATACCAAGGAGCCAGCAGTAGCATAACTGGCCAAGCCTTCAACTTGGCAATTCCAAATCGTGAATTTGTTTTCTCTCGTTAGTGCTCCAACCGACCGCCTCATTTTCCCTCTGCAGCTTTGCTCTGCGTTCCATTTGTTTCATCGACTCATCCAATTCTGTAACCTGTCGATGCTGCAGTTCCTGCAGCTGAAGCGTTATGCGATCATCCATCTGAAATCGACACAACCCAGTTTATTAGCCACAAGGGCATTTCTCCGATCGATGCTTCTAGAGACCATTAGGGAGCGAGCGATATGCTTGAAAATTTGAAGCATTCTTTATAAAAGTTAATCTAGTAGAACCCATCCCAAAATTAATGTTGATGCATCAAAATGCCTGCTTGACAGAGTCAGATGTCGGAGAACGGTTCTTACCGCCTGTGTTTCTGTCAACAGTTTTTCCTGCAACTCGGCCTGAAGGTAAATGAATATCTCATAAAAAGGCCTTGCTTCCAAAATTCAGGATTCAGTGTAGTATGGGCAGACATTCTTTCCTTGATTCACTTGTTTCCCTCCATGCACTGGCTTGTAAAACGGATCTATGTTACGTTTGCAACTTTCTTCGTGTAGCAGGTCTCACCTTGTAAAGTTCTTGCACATCATCAGGCCGCCCATCAACTCTGAAAGAGATCCAAAACAGAAAGCTAGTGACCATTTGCATGTCTAGTTCTCAACAGAAAAAGAGGACTAGCTCAACGGAAAACACTAGGCCGTTGTGCCTCTACGTACGTTCTCCCGCCCTTTTCCTTCCAAAAGTTTTCAGTCAGTGCACTAATTGCTTCTGCCTTCTTCAGAGAGAGCTCTTGAAGGAGTGCAGAAGACTCTTTGTTATGCTTCCGAGCTAGTAGCTGCAACAACACCCAAAGCTCTTCTTTTGAAACTTCATTCTGACCAAGTTGAGCAATTCGACCTTCTTCCAGCTCTGCAGTGTTTCTGAAAGGGTTGCTGAGAAAAACAGGCAGTGCTGCTTGCCCACCTCGGCAACAGCAGCGGCGTTGGTGCTCTCGTTGATTAAACGTTGCAGTTCTTCCAACTCTGCTGCATCTTCTTTCTGCAGGAAGAGCCATGACCAGCTCAGCGCCAAACTACTCGTGCGTTTCCACGCGAGGACGGATTTGTTGTTCCTGATTACAGGTTAAGGGATTCCTATTTCTCACCTGTTTTGCTTCAACCGCTATTTTAGCCTCAAGCTCGGCCTTGGCTGCGTCGATGGCTTTTTGCTTTTCTTCTTCCGCTTGTTGCCGCTTTTTCTGCAAACGCTGACGACGTTCCTCAAGCCTGCGCTGGGTTTCCTTTTCCTGTGCTTCTAAATCTGACTGGAGTGCAGCTTCCATTTGGCTAAGCGCAGCTTCATGCTCTGCGGCGCAGAACCAGACTTCATTCAGTCGAACCCGTAAAGCTTATACTTATTTGGTCCAGACTCTTCTGCAAGAAATTATTTACCACTTGCAGGGTACGAGTTTCTTCCCACAGGAACTGTAATCCTCATTGTACCTTTGATTAGCTGCTCTCTTATGTCCTCAGGAGCTTCAGCCAGTTTCGCTGCGTGTTCCTCATTGAGCTTTTGTTTTGCTAGCTCGTGGGCCATTTTGCGTCGGGATATTGCCTCCTCTTGCTCGACTCTCTCACGTTCTTCTGCCTCCTGAAGGCAGCAAATCGATTGATCGGCAGCACTTCAGCACTTGCCATCTATGCCAGATTTAAAAGCTCAAGTCGCACTGAAGAATTTAACATGTGCTTCCAGCAATCCTAGTAAACTTCATCACTTCACCTCTTGCTCTTTCTGAATTTCAACCAGGGCCTCATCGAGCTTCTTCTGGGCCTCCTTTATGACTTCCAAAATTTCGCCTGACGCGTCGGCTGCGTTCACCATTGCGGAACCCCTGAAGTAAGAGAACTCGCTGCAGACATATGCGATGGGCCCATCTCAGGACTACAGCGGAGCAAAGCAGTTGGCAGCTCAGTTGCCTCTCAGACTCACTTCAACGAGACTCACCTGCTGATTCCTTCAGCGGTATCTGTGAGGTCCGATAGCCCCAAAAGTGATTCGGTCTGAAGAATGGCGAGCTCGGTTTTTGAACTTCCTTCCATGATGCTGCGTTGTGCCAAGCAGTACTCCAGGTGCCTCTGGCGACGACGGCGCAACTGCTGCTGCAGCTCGTTGACTGTTTCCTCAATTTTATCCTCCGGGACGATGAGGTGCAGCCCTTCAATTTCCGATGAGCCACGCTTCCCGGAAGACAGAAGTGCACAAATATGCCAGACAATCCGCTGAACTTCGCGCGTTCCCAATGCGTAGCGTTTGCGCCGGAGCTCTTCATCTCCCTCCTCTTCAGCTTGCTCCTGCATCAAATATCAGGCATGAACAGAGCTGAACCCGCTAGCAGGGCAGCGCCCAAACAGGCTCTCATGCCACATGATGCATGTGAGGGCTTTGAAGAAAGAGGAACAGCAACAGATAAGACAACAGACGCCTGCATTGTGGAGGAGGCGTGTTGTATCCCTGCATGCCATTAAGTTGTGCGCTCAACGTGGAGGGGAACTGCTTGAATCAAGGTGCGCCTAAGTTCCCACAGTATTAATCTAATAATGAGGCAACGGCTTTGAAGCCCAAAGCGCATTCTTTTTCATTTTTCTCCGAATTTTTGCTTCAATTTTTACTAGCGACTCACCAACGATCTTGTGAGGGCCGCCTGACTCCGCCGGCTTTCTCTGGACTCCTCGAATGCTTTGAGGGCATTCTCCTTTTGTGTCTTGCTAGCCGAATCAGCGTAGCGCCTGAACATCTCCTTCTCACGGTTGATGAATGGCTCCAACTCAGCAGTTGCGTTTTTCCATTCTTGCTGAGGGTCGCCGCACAGCAGAGAAGCAGCACCAGCAACAGTTCATCTCTGGCCTTTACGGCCTCTGCAGCTGAAGGCTGAAAAGGGGCTAGCAAAGCTCCACGCCGCAAATGGTGAACTGCACATCTCTTCCACCAAAGGGTCAGTATGCAAAAAGTGCTCCTTGCAGCATTGTGGCCGAAACACAAGAAACGCAGACATCTACAAAGCGCGCACTATTCCTTACCAGAAGCCTCTCATCTACGCTGGGGTCGTCGATGCCTTTGTTCCTCGCCTGAGTCCCACAATGCTGATGGCCACTTTTTCAAAAATTAGCAAAAAGCCACATCCTTGGCATTGCTATTAGAGAGAATGAAGAATGCTAGGCGCTGGCACTGCCAGTATTGGGAGAGGTGTGCACATATGGTAAATCGGATGCAGGGAATCTTATCCTACCTCTTCGGCCTGTGACAAAAATGATGCATTAATCTTGCTTAATAGCTTTTGCTTGAAATCAGATAGAGATTGAATGGCATCCAGCTGCATCATCCCTCTCTGATTCTGTTGTCTCATATTTAGTATGGCTTTGTCGTACTCGTCTCGAGCTGCTTCTTCTTTCGTGATTGCTCTGCGCAATTCAGAACCGTTCAAATTACATCCGAGTTATCTACAATGAGCAGAGTGGTTGTGCTTCCGCCAATGGTATTAAGCGGCAAAAGTGTCAGTGCTCGTGGCTTGCAAAGGTATCAGTGCAATTTTGACACTTATCTTTACCCTACTCTTCTAATTTAGCGCAGGCCTCCTGAAGTTGCGTCGTTTGCTCTTCAAGGTCCTCGCTTATCCTGTTTCGTTCACGCTGCTCCAGATCCCAGAGCTCATCTGCCGCCGCCTTCCTCTGGTTTCGCAGGCAGGCGAGCAACTGCTGTCGTAATTTAGTCAGCGCTGCACTTTGCTGCGTCCTAAGCCCTTCCTGCAGAGCCGCCAATTCGCTGACGTCCTTCTTGTTTTCTTTGATAAATGTCTGAATTGCAAAGCGCACACCACCAGAACACCAATAGCTTTGCTATCCATATATTGACGCAAGCAGCTCGGGCGACTGCACCGGGACATCACTGCATCGCCTAGGCTGATTTCATTGAATAGCATACAGCCATGTCCACTCCGTAATTGGCCACTCCTGTGAAGACGGCTCCTTCATATGCCTTGGCAGCCTGTGGCATATCGAAGATTGTGAAAAAGCTGCATTTCGAAGGTAAAGTATGTCTGGGGCATCAGCTGGAGGCCACTTGACCAAGCATTAGGAACAAAGCAGGAGCTTCAAGTGATTCTGAGGTATGCAGAACTAAAGGCTGGTGCTGCAAAAGACTCTGTAATGTGCAGCTGCTTTACTTTCAGCTGGTCTGAGAGGATGCGAAGTCCCCGGCGGAGCAAGGCAACCGCAGCCTGCGCCTGCATCGATACATACTGTGCCGCAAACTCTTGTTGCCACTGAAGCATCAGGAGCTTGCGAGACTTGAACGCAGACTGCCTCTTGTGAAAGCACTCTGTCCTTGTAGCTATGATTCGACTAAGTGTAGATGCTGTTGACTCCAATTCTTCATCTCGAAGGTGGTTCACTTCGTTCGAGACCTGTTGAAGTAAAAGCAAGTCAGGACAGCACACTCCGGAGAATCGTCACTTCTAGAAGCCCTACTCCTCCACTAACACTGTGATCACCGTAATCTGTGCGTAGGCTGCAACCAAACTGATGCAAGGAGGAATAATGCTGCAAAAAAAGAAAAGTTCTAGTCTCCCAGTGGCTAACGTAGGTGCCTGAAATGAGCCTTGTGCTGCTTGCAAGCCACAACAAAGTCGAAATGCGGGAACTCTGTAGGTATCCACTGTGCGGCCCACCTTTCTCACAGCATCATCAATTAGCTGTTGCCTCGTCTGGCGGCTTGTCTCGGAAATGCTTGCATCAAGTGTCACCTGCAATTCTTCCAAGGTGGTGGAGCACCTCAGGGCGTCAATCTTGCTATACCTAAGAACAGCCATTTGTCACCTCCATTTTCTATCAGATGCAAACTTTACAGTTAAGATACAGTACACCAAAAACAACGAACTGTGATCCTCTGGAAAGAACAGTGAGCAACGGCGATTCTTTGTACCGGTTTCGGGTTTGTTCCAAAATTTGATTCTTTGTAGTCTGCATAGAGGTTGTGAGAAGCCTTGTCTCAGTAGCAAATGTGGAATTTATTGCATTACTTTGTGCCTCAATCAATGCCTAAGGCCACAGAAATCAGAACTATTTAACCATCAAATGCGTTAGCGGCAAGTGGGAAACTGTCGTTTTCGTTGTGCCCCTCTACGTGTACTTGCTGGAGGCGCATTCTTCGTATGAAGCAGGAAGGATCCATCTTCATACGAATCTTCCAAAACGTACATCATACATATCCCTCAAGGTTGATTCGTACTCATCGCCCCAAGATTGGCACTGTGACACAGCCTGGGCTTCCGCAGAAGCAATGGCTTGCTCGGCTCCCTCTCCAGCCTCTTCTATCCTTGATCGTCCGTCCTGATTTTGCAAGTTCCAATCGAGCAGCAGAGAGCCACCTAGGTCTTTAAGCTTTGGCCTTGTGCACAAATAAAGCGCTTCCGTAGCCTGTAAATGCTGGAGTAATGAAAGTGGCCTTTTACGCTCACCTTGAGGCATGATACCACTGCAGCTTTCAACGAATCTGCTGCTTCTGCAGGGCTTGTCTTGTTTACTTCCACCGCTTCCTTAGCTTCAGAGACAGCTTTATTGACGGCTTGGGTCGCCGCTGCGATTTCCTGCTCTATGACAGTAGTGAAAATTGTCAGTTTCCATGCAGCTCCTGCGAGCTGCGCCCCGTACACGCAAGCACGTCACATGTCTGATGAAGCGTTACTTACTTAGAACTGCGATCTAACTGCCTAGTTTTAGAGAAACGCCGGCTTTACATAGTGGCAACAAAACCAAGAAAGTGACCCACAATGCGGTATGCCCCAAGAGCCTTTCGCTCGTCAGCGTCATCTTCACATCCTCTTAAATTGTTCTTTGCTTCGTTTAGGTCTAGCTGTAGACTGCCTGTCATAAGCTGCGAGCAAAGAAAAGCAACTACATAAGATGCCACACTACTACCAGATGCCATGACCTCGAGCAGCTGTACATGGGAGCTGAGGAGGGTTACTCCATTTCTTACTCGTTCCTCGATGTCTGCAGAAAGCATGTTCTTGAATGCGAGTTTTGTTTCACCTTGTGCCTGCGGGTGACGACACAAAAGGAGCGTGTGTGTAGGCTTGGACGAGCAAATCGGTGGCAGTGTGAGCTTCTGTGCCATTTCAATTGTGCAGTCAATATGTATGTAGGGCAAGCAGAGAGCCTTACTTCCTCGAGAATTGTTTTCATCCTAGCCTTGTAGAGCTCTATTATTGAAGGCATGTCGTCGTCTGCATCGGCTCGAGCCTTCCTGAATTCTTCAAGAAGACCTTCGATTTGCGCTTCCACTGAAAGCTTAATTGATGACATTTGCACCTGTCCCTTTTCACCAACGGCTGGAAGAATCGTACTCGAAATTAAGGAGTCAGTCCGTGACCGCAAGAGAAGGAGCTGCTCTTCTTTCTCCTTTAGGGCTGCTTCCTGCAAAGAGCCAGCGTGTGTACCATTAGGCCTTCAGTTAGGCCTTCATTAGGTGTTCAGGAGAAATCGCTACTACGAGTTTGTCGAAGTCACTTCTGTACGTCTCAAAACGAACCTCCTCATGCTCCTTTTCCGCAAGCGCAAGCTTGTTGACAAGGTCTCTCCTTCTCAGTCTTAAAAGGCTAAGCAATGTAGAAAGAATCTCTTCACGTTCCTCGTCATTTTCTTTGCCCCAAATCTGATAATACATAGCAAAAAGAAAAAATTGAACAGCCCTGCCACCATAGTTAGGAGGTTTGTCAAGGATGGCCCACTGCGTAGTAGGGTCAAGTTTTAAAATTTTTGCAAAAGTCAAAGGTGCTTGTTTAGAATGAACCCCGTCTCTTTTCGGTAATACGTAATCCAGTGGATGGTTTCTTTTATCTAAAACCATATTAGCGAAGCACTTACTTCTGAGGCGGCTGCATCATGTAGTTGGTCTGCGAGCTCTTGCCTTAACTTTCGCGTCAGGTCTAAAAGCTGTGACAGGCCTTCACTGCGTTCAGCCACTATGCGCGTGCAACGTTCCTCGGCGTCTTGTTTAATTTGCTTCGTCAAATTTAGAACGGCAACAAATAACCTGGGGTCTTGTGTTTCCAGCTTTTTCGCTAAAGCACGTCTTGCTCTCAAAACTCCAGGATCCTCCTCCAAGGGAACCTTTGCCTGGGTTTGAAGTACAAGTTCTTCAACTTCTGCACGCTCATCCTTCCTGCTCGCATGCCTCAGTCGTTGAAATCGTGATTAAGCTCCGAGTTTACACGTGATGGAGCTCTGATTCTAGAATTGAGTGCATCAACAGACTGTTACTACCGAACCACAGCTCACTCTGAAGTATGTTTGGGTGGCGGCTGATTGTATTTTGATTTTGGATCTGCTTCGAGGCTCTCCAGCTTCTGGTGTTTAAATGTCCAGGCAGCAAGAAATACAAGTACAGCCACCACAATGATTCCCACAACAACTATCACAAACAGCGTCCACGCAGCTGTTTCAACGGTGCTCGGGAGCCGTGCTGTGACTGCAGCTAAAGTCTCAGCAGTCCTCAATTGGGGTAGCAGCGCAGAATCCCTGCAGAGGCGCCTAGCCTCCATGACACGCAAGACCATGATTTTGTTCGGGTCAGTATTAAGACCAAATACGTAAAGCCCTGGCTCCTTGAACGTGAATATGAAAAGAACTCTCTGTTCTCCTCCTTTCATGTCAGTATCAAGGTCCCTGTGAACCAAAAGCTCAGCAAGCGTTCAGCTTAACGTAGTCTCAGATGAAAGGTCGGAAGCGTTGGACGTTTAGGATTTCCCATCAGCAGACAAGTAAAATCCCCCTCACCTGAAGGCCCCGTAGTCGAATTGCTTGTTTGTATTGAGTAAGTTATTTCGAAGGTACACTGGATAAATGGGATTGGGACTCGGGCGAATGTGCCATGCCACAGTTGAGCCGAGTGGCAGGCACTGGACCGGGTCGGACACTCCAAAATAGCCGAAGTCTATAGCATCAGATAAGCGGCGTGTTTCAATTGCCTGAGAAGCATTACTGTCCGGCGCTTCGGGCACGATGCCATAGTCTTGTAATCGCTCAGTTAATTCGTCGACGAAGCTTTGCGGAACACCCACGAGACCTGTCATTTTCGCTGAGGCATGCCCCCACAAATTCACACGCATAAGTGCTGGCAGCTGCAGAGCCGGAGGCTGAAGGGGATTGTCTATAGCAGAAGATCCACGTCTTCATGAACCGAGAGGCAAGCAGATGTTAAATGCACAATCGAGGTCCTGCAGCTAAAGCATGCTAGTAAGTTTAGATGAAAACAAAACAGCAAGAAACGCTTCATGCATGATGCCTACCTAGCGTTGTATCAAACATCCGAACAGTGCAGCCTTGAGTCTCAGTGCAGTCGTAAGAGCCAGTAGCAAGCCCGGTGTGCTCAATGAGATCATTTAGGTCGAACTCCTTATCACCATCACTCGTTTCAGGATTGTCTATGATTAATGTAGATTCCTTCAGGATCAGCTGAGGGCGTGTTTCTCTGCACGCTTCGTCGCAGACTTCATCAAGAGACTTTTCGCCGCTGCAGGAGCACAAACCTGAAATTGTGCTGAAAGATCCGCCAGCAGGCCCGCATTGATCAGAGCAGACCTTTTCTGGGGATACACATGCGCCAGTTGCGTCTCGAGATGAGTCCGCGTTGCAGTGGTCGTAAAGCTGAACAACAAGCCAGAGTGAGGACAAGCATGCTTTGAATAAACATTTTTCATAAGACGATACGACGGAGAAGGACGGCAACACAATTGGGAGAAGCGCAGCCTTTTGCGTGTGAAAGAGACCCAGTAGCAAGCCGGTGCCTTTGGGCATTCTTGCAGGTGATTCCTGGCTAACCGTCTGCTGACAAGGCTCCACTCCATCTTGATCGCTGAGGTCTACATTCCCTTGCTTATAATGAAATCCTGATAGGCAGACGCATGACCTATCAGCTAGCTGAAATGCCCTGTTCGTCCCCTTGCAAGTGCAGGATGTACTGTTTGAATTGGACGTTGCCGTGGCTCCGCACAGCACGCAGCCTGTTTGGCCCTCCAAATCATTGTATGTCCCTAACTGCAGCATAGAAGGCATGCCGTGAGCGTTGGTTCGCCTCTGTAAACCTTCATTTCAGGAGAGTTTCAATGCCTTTCTGCTTCCACGTGATAGTCTGAAGCCATACTGCTTACTGGGCAAGGAGCACATGCGTCAATGCCTGTTGCGGCAGTTTGAAGCCCATAAGTTCCTACAGGACACATCTGTTCACTACTGGACCCTGCAGGGCAATATGTTCCAGGGGTACACCGATAACCTTTGTCCTTGTCCTTGTCTGTCGGGGTGCTGCAAGCATGTCCATCATGCAAGTCTTCTACTGTTTTCCCTCAACTACTATGATCCTGACCTTATCTTCACACTTGAGTTGGCACCTGCTGAAAACCTAAAGTGTTGACCGTCAGGGCGGCAGGGTTGAATGGTTGTAGGCAGTGCATCTGCATAGTGATTTTTCTCCTCACCTGGAGCTGCAACCTTCTAGACACACATATCCTGGAGTGCACATTGTGCACTCCGTCATACCCGGTTCGCTTGAATATGTGCCCTGAACAGAGCAACAAAAGAAGCTACGCACTACTTCTTTGTCGAGGTTTCCATGGTCTCATTTGTCTTTCGAAAGGGCTACACGCTGCCTAGCCGTGGGTCGACGTGCGTAAAAAAGGAAGGCTGATGGCTTTACCGGCGGGCATAAGCTGCACCCAGTTTCTAGTGAACTTGTGTCAGATCTATCATCAGAGCCTTTGTAGCCAGCAGGGCACGCGACGGGGAAAGATTGGTCATGAGGGCAGTAATAGCCCTCTGGACATTGCTGAGGAATGGCTGATCCAACTGGGCATATGGCGCCAGGAGGGCACTGTTGCGGCTCTCCGCTTCCTTCAGGGCACCACGTCCCTTGTAAGCACTTCCGTGGGACGGCCGTTCCTGATGGGCAGTAATGCCCTTCTGGGCATACATCTCCAGGCTCGGATAGACCTTCCACGGGACAAAATTTCCCAGCTGCGCATCGAGACATCCAAACAACGGTCCAGAATGGTGCGAACGCGAAACAAAATGTCTGGGTCCCCAAGAGAAAGTTGGTAGAGTTCTTCCTAGAAAAAGAAAGTTATTATTCGGCGCGTTTATCGTTGAAGAATGCCTCTCATGGTAATCTTCTCTTTAGAATATAGGCCTAGCAGCGAATGAACTCTCGGGCACGTACTCTCACGCGTATAGCACATGATAAAGAGTATGCTTTCGATGAAGAATCACCATCAACTTATGACAATACGGAGGGGCTCCAGTCAGCACTTGCCTGGACAAGCTGTGCAGCCTTCTTCGCTTGATAGTCCAGGCAGATCTCCATACGTCCCAGGTGGGCACGGAATTCCTTGCTGACTTCCTTCTAAGCAGTAATGGCCAGTAGGACATTGATTCTCAACTGCAAGTTCTTCATTCCCTTCACCAGGACACAAATATCCTGGTAGGCATGTGAGGCATGACGATGTGCTGGAGCCTTCAAGGTGCGGGTTGTAGGTGCCTCCTAGACACGGTCGTGGCGCTGAAGATCCTAAAGGACAGAAGTGACCAGCTGGGCAAGGCTCAGGGACCAGTGAGAGATCAGGGCAATAGTACCTGAATAGTCATACAGAGTGAGTTCAAGCAAAGTTAGAGTGAGTAGAATTACTAATACGTAATATACTGGAGGTGTGATTCAGCGTGTAGACGACTAGAATGCCTGGTTCAAAGGATCTGTATTTAAAAGTGTAAGACTCGGGGACAGTCTACCCTACCCTCTTGGACAGAGAGAGCAGTCAGCCTCCCACCGGCCCAGGGTCTCCTGCCTGACGCTCCCAGTGGGACACGGTTTGGGTTCTGAGGCACCTGCTGGGCAGTAATGCCCTGCCGGACAAGGAATACCCCCATAACCGGTTGTCTTTACAGTTTCCCAGTTGTCCAAAGTCAACAATGTAACTCCACCTGCCGCTATAGCGCTCTCTGGTACAAATGGGTCATTTTGAGCTTGTTCCATCCACGGGTTCGGTACCCAGTTACCTAGGCCGCAGAAAAACCTGTGCAAGCAAGTTCGCAGAGACCACTGTCATTCCTACTTCACAAACCTTAACCCTTTTGAGCCGACTAAAAGCGCTAGGAGTCATGGCCACTGGAAAGTTCAGTGCTTCTTCAAACAAAAACATACCCTGGAAGGCAGTCTCCTGCAACGACTGCTCCTCTGCAATACTTGCCTTGTGGGCATGGAACACAGACGTCGACAGCATCAGCCTCTGTGTTTGGGATTGAGCCAAGCGGGCACAAGCCCGGCCGAGCGCTACCTTCAGCGCACACCTGCAGCCCACGTTCACATCCAATACAACTTCTGTGAGAATCTTGAAAGCGCACGCGAAATGCTCTTTAGTTTGCAAGCTGCTGGCCTGGGTCATTTGCTTGGCCTCGTTGCTCTCTTCATAAGTTCCTTAGGTTTCACACAGCTGCATAGCAAAATTTACTTTCTTTTCCGGGCACTTTTTTGGATCCTCTCCTGCCTTATCGCAGTAAAACCCTTCTGGGCAGGGTAGACAGGTGTGTTGACCTGTTGCATTAGTGTATGTGCCTGGTGCGCATGGTGTAGGGTGTGTTGCTCCCTCTTCGCAAAACATGCCTTTGGGGCAGATGGCGCCTGTAGTATCATCTTGGGGCTCCCTACTCGTTGACCCTTTGTAGCAAACGTATCCGGGAGCGCAGTTTCCTGTAGGAGCTGTATTTCCTGTTCCAGCGCAGTACTTCCCCTCTGGGCATTTTATGCAGGACTTGGCTCCGGCTTTGTCCTGCAGCAACCCAAAGCATGCTAGCCAGGACCGACAATGACCATGAAGGAAAGGAACGACGTGCTAAAGCCAACCGCTGGTAGCACTCGCCGACAGGCCTTGGCTCCAACGATCACAGTATCATACCTGGTATTCCCCTTCTGGACAGGGTTCTGGCTTCAGTGCTCCTTCTTCACAAAAGTGGCCTGCTGGGCAGAGTCCATTTACTTCGTCCTCAAAGCTGTATACAAGGTCGGTGACGCGAGGGTGTGTGGCACCTTCTACGCAGATAGTTCCTTCATAGCAATTTCCGGCGGGTCCCGTTGCCCTGTAGCTAGGGCAGTACTTCCCCCGTGAGCACGGCTTGCATGAGGTTTGTCCCGTCTCGTCTTGAAAGGTTCCAGGGGGGCACGGCTGTGGTACTATAGTTTGTTCCCCGCAATAATGTCCCGCTGGGCACGGCTCACCATCATTTGGGTTTCCTGGATCAAAGCAGTACTTGCCGGCGCTGCATGGTGTGCAGGAAGCTTGGCCTTGAAGGCTAAATGTGCCAGCTGGACACAGCTGAGGAGCACAACAATGAAATCAAATTCGAAAGGGAATGGCGGACTAAATTTTCGATTCGCTTGCAGAAGGAATAGACGAAATCCGCGAAGATTGCGCAAACTAATGAGCAGCCTAAAAACCAGCTCAAAAAGTATTTTTGTTACGTAAACAGATTTTATTTAGATAATCTCACATATTGCTTTGGGCAATAAGCTACAAAACATAGCCAGCCGCTAGCGCAAACTGCTGTTCGCGTATCATTAGATTCACCTTCTCCGCGAAAGAGCCTTCAGCACAGTAACTGCCTGGTGGACATGCGTAACCCATAACGTTGTCTGTGGGGGTGGTCGTATTTGAGCCTTCGAGACAAACGTAGCCCTCCCCACATGGAACCTGCACACCCTCGCTGATGCATGCAAATCCTGGAGAGCATTTGAAACAACCGTCAAGCGACGTTACTCCCGATGTCTGTGAGAAGGTTCCTCTGCAGACAAGGCGCGTACAAAGTGGACTGGCGCTTCATATGATGCTGCATAAAGTGTGCATTGCAGCACGCGCTTTTCCCTTTCCCTAAGTGCCATGCAAGGTTTTCATAAGTAGTGTACATGCAACTTGCCCAGCAGAGTAGAAATGTCATTGTACTCGCTGTGAGGTGCCACCACGCGGACATTGCGCTCACGAGCTCAGTGAAACGTTTAATTTGCAGATGGAGGGATTAAAAGCATACGAATGTTTTGAGGCGCATTCTTTAATTAAAAATGAGGAGTGACGAACACCACAGGGTCCAGCGTGACTGAGCTTACGCAGGGCATGGAGTCGGAGTAGAAGCCCCAGCGGGGCAATAGTGGTTTTTAGGGCAGATATCCCCAATGTCAGATACTTCGCCAGTGTCTGGATGTACCATGCCAACCACTGGTGTGGCGGTCCACGACCCTGCTTTGCAGTAGTGACCCTAAATCAAATTGAAAGCCGCACCATACATCTACTGAAAGGCAATAAACAGACAATTATAACTAGTCAGCAGAAGCTGCAGCGCCACTTCTCGTGGTGTGTGACTGTTACTTACGGCTGCGCATTCCCCTGTCTCCTTTATAGCTCCTACTTCTCCACAGAACTTGCCCGCTTCGCAGGGCACGCAGGATTCTTCCGTCGAAGCTCCTGCTTGTGTAGATATTGAGCCAATTTTGCAGTAGTGAGATGTGCCTGTGATCGAGCCCTCAGGGCAAAGAAAGCCAGCGGGACATTCTTTTGCCTTTGCAAGACCGAATTCATCACAGTAGGACCCGGCCGGGCACGCTTCGCAACCCGTTGCTCCCTCGTTTGGCTGATACGTCCCCGGCGGACATTGCTTTTGCGCAACGGGGCCTAGGAGAGGAGCACAAGTAAAAAGCTGCATTCCCGTTCAGTATCGATTCCGGTGAGAGGCAGTGGTAATATAAGAAAGTTCACCCGTTGATTTCTGCTTCCCAAGGTCCCCCACATCGCGAGAAGTAATTGCATGATTCGCTTGCAGCGAGGTGACGGTATTTCCAACAGCATGCAATTAGCAATTAACGTTTTACAGCTTCTCAATCTGCACGTTTTAGACTAGCAGCAAAAGTATCATGATTGTCGCCAATGTTGATGAATGTTCACATTGTTCACACCTCTTGTCGCGGTAGTAGCTAGTGAAACTGAAGCCCTGGTAGGTTGCGTTCCAGCCGCAAAGCGTAGCAAGATGGACTTTATTCCTTTCAGATCCTCCGCACTACTGGACACTCTAATTGCTTGTTGTGCTCTGTTGCGAAAGGGAAGGCGTGTCTTCGCAGAGGTAAAAGCATGCATCCTGGACCACGCTGGCCTTCCAGTCCCGCATGCAGTAAAACATGTTTTTTCTTGCCTTATGTCCACTCCAAGCAGTGCCTGCGTCTCATCAGAGAATAAGCTGTTGGGTTTCAATGGCTGACAAAACTACACAGGACGAAACCACCCTAGCTAAGCACGCAAGTGATGCGCTTTGCCGCCAAATCGAGGCTTTTTTCCCTGTAAATGTTAAATGCAAGCTTGTGGATGCAAATTGCCCCTTTTGTAATGGTCTTAGAAGAGAACTCGCTGAAAATATCATCTGACCGCAGCGCTTTTGTTTCCCTCGAGGTGGATGTCAATGCCAAGTAAATCCTTGGGCTCATCCAAATCAATTAAGAAAACATTCTCCTCTTCTTGTCCCTCCGCGAATCGAGTTCGGCATTTCTTCGATTTGTTGCAGTGAGCAGTGCTGGGAAGACGCCTAAACCAGCCCGAAACACCTCTTTCAGCATTATCAGACCTTTCCAAGTCAGTTGTAGCGTCGCGTAGCAATGGTAGGCGGCTCGTACGACTGCGTGTTGTTACAATAGTAATTGAACCTGTAAATAAATGAAAGTCCACCACAATCCCAAGAGCATCATAGTTTTCGTACAGAGGGTCGGCAGCACCGTGTACGTGTCGTACATCAGCCTGCTGGTATAATGGTTAAATGCATTTGAATGTTTGTGGCACCTGAATGGGAGGAGCAGAAATTGCCTGCCTGGCACTTCTCTTGCGTTGGAGAAGTCGACCCTTGTGGGCAGTAGTAACCCTCGTTGCAAGGTCCTTCTGGTTCACTGAGTCCGGTGGCACTGCAGTACATCCCAAAGGGGCATTTCATACAGTCATCCTCTGAGGCTGCTCCAGTGTATGGTAGGTATGTTCCTGCAAAGGAAAACAAGTGAGCCATAGAAGGCTTGCACTGAGAAGATGTGCCGCTGAGCTACAGTGTGTTCATGTAACATCCAGGTCGCAATGAAGGCCCAAAAGTTAGGACCGCTGATCCGGATCGTACCAACAGGGCAAGGGATTTCAGTCACAGCAGGATTTGAATAAAGATCTGTTTCAAGCTCAACTCGGCGAATGCGGTGGGAATAGCTGTCAGCCAGAAGCACGCCCGTTCGTTTTTTGTCCCTCTAGAATACCACACGCATTCGTCCGTAAACACCGCCGGATAATTATCTATGCGTAACATCGATGACTGTACATCGAAATTCCCACCGGGGCGCTGGTTGGCCTTACCCCAAAAAAGCTACTGACGCCATAAAATGCGTGTTCCAATCCTGTCGCGGCAATGCTTGTTTCTGCCTCCTCTACCACGAAAGACCTCCAGGCGGTGTAATCCACAAGCAGTGTTGCAGTCTTTGTTTGAAGGTCAATCTTGCTCAAGCTTCAAAAAACCCAAACAAGCCATGAATAGCTAGAATATTTTGTAAAGTTTAGTACAGTGCATGCGTGGGCCAACCGAAATTCTTTGACTCTGTCATCATCGTGGCCTGCTCGTTTAACTCACGCTCGAGAAGCGGCATCAGCAACGACCAGTACTTCGCCATCCTGCGCCTCAGGCACATCTTCAGACTCATATATCCGCATCTTTGAAGTAATAAGCCGCATAATGGTAAGGCTTGGTTCAGGTTCTTTACGTACCTCTGCTTGTGCAATAGCTGCCGACACTGGCCGTTCAAAGGTAATTGAGGAGGGGTCTGCTGCGCTTCCACCAAATATCTCGACAGACTGATCTACCAGATTCACTGCCAAAACCTATTAACCGAAACACCCAATTCACTGGAACGTTGCCTCTTTCACGTTGTGGGACGGAAACGAGACCGGCGCAGGCGTTTGTTCAGGTGCCCAACAGTATTTGCCTTTGAACTTATCATTTACGGCCGAGAATCTCTAAAGTTCGACTAAAACTTACACGTTTATTTCCGGAATCCACGACATAGAGAATATCGCTATTTAATGCCACAGCAGAAGGCGAGTTAATCTGGAAGGAGGTGGCGGTTGCACTCGAATCACTTTCCCCTAAAACCAGCGGCAGCACAGCCTAGAAGTTACCACTTGAAGATTTAATGAGGCAAACGCAGGCCATGCTGTTTTCCTGTGCAGGGAGGGATAAACACACCTGGTGTGCCTGTTCCAATAACGGTTGTAATGGCTGGAGTTGCACCGAAGGCATACTTGAGCACACGGTGATTAGCACTGTCTGCAATGTAGAGACTGTTGCAATCCTCATCAGTCTCCAGACCCAGTGGCTTCGAGAGATCAGTGCTTACTTCGCTCACCAACGTGGAAGAGCGAGATGTTACATCGTGCTCGAGAATGGCGTTTCTACCTGCAGAATATCATAGAGCTACACAATGTTTTTGTTTGATTAGTCCACCTTGGGCACGAAATGAGATGCCACTGCATATGAAAGGAGAAGCAACACGCCGGCTGCAAGAACAAGAACTAACCCGGGTAAGAGATATACAGCTTCTTCGTAGTCGAACAGAAAGCAAGGCCTACGGGGCCAAAAGTCCGGATCCAGCTGAGTGTTCCACTTACGGATGACGCGGAAACAAGTGTCTCGATGTTACCTGCCAGCCAAAAAGTGGACTTCTGAGCCTATCAAGAGCTGGATGCCAAAAGTTGAACATTTTACTGGTTGACAAGGTCTTTGGTCGCCTTCCGCATACCTGTGTCTCCGTGGACTACCTTCACGGCGTAATTACCGTAGTCTGCAATGTAAATATCGCCTGTACTTGAATCCATAACAGCATTCGTAGGAAGCATTAGGAGTGCCTCTGGTCCAGGAAGTCCATCGCCGCCACTGCCCGGAAAACCTGTTCCCGCCACCAGGGGAGACTCAGCTGCAATATAACCGAGACACATTTATTTTGTATAACATGCATTTTTACAGTGTTTCGTTGATGTACTGACCAACTCTTGCCTTCCGAGCAAAATCAAATCAGTCATAGAGCTCTTCCAGCTCACGCCTAGGGCAGTAATGGCCTTTGCTACACGGCCTTCCGGTCATGTTTTCTTCACATGCTGAGCCGTTCTGTTCTTCGGTCGGTCGGGGGGTCGTGCACCTCGCACTGCAAATGAAACCACCTCTGCATGGACCCGAAGGCTCTCCAAGCTTAACAGTATTGCAGAAATGATTCGCTGGGCAGTCTTGAGGAGCATTCGATCCAGGGGGGCAAAACTGTCCGTGCTTGCAGAATGTTGTCGGCTCTTGCCACATAGTTCCGGGAGGGCAATAATAGCCTGAAGGTGCACGAAGAAATGGCAAATTTTGCAGCAACCAAAATAATAGCTTGAAGGCTGGCGTAAAGAGCAAAGCGTGATTCTTGCACGTTTTCCTGTGCTCACCCGGCTTGCACTTTCCTGCAGGTGCCGTGGCTCCTGGAGTATCGCAGTAAAATCCTTCTGGGCAAGTAAGGCAATTATTGGCTTCTTCCGAGTATGTCCCGACAGGACAGGGAAATGATGTTTGGACGACTGTACCCTCTGGGCAGGTGAAGCCAGCTGGGCATTCTAAACCCTCTACACTGCCCCCACCGCAAATCTCTCCTGAAAAAAGCCTCACGAAACATTTCTGGACAGAGCGCATCTTCCTGTAGCCTGGTTATGTTGTGGGGGCATTTTTTGTACATCTATACGATTAATGCCATCGAAACAGCCTTCATTTTCCCCTGACTCAGCTTTTCTCCCGCTGCTGCCAGGGTTCTGAATGCCGAAGTATTAATCGTACCAACTGTACATTCGATGCAGTTTGCTTGCCCTGTGCTTGGCTGTTTGGTGCCCTGAGGGCATAGCATAGGAGATGCGCTGCCTTCAGGGCACATATGGCCAGCAGTGCACTCCTGAGCATCATTCGGGCTTGCGGTACCCTCAGGGCAAAATTTTCCTGAGTTGAGCAGCATCCCGGACTTTGTCACTATAATGGTGGAACGAGCGACGTTTGTCAGAAGAGGAGTGTTCAGCTTTAGGCAGAGATCATTAGCCATATTATTGGGTTCCCGTGAAGGCATTTTGGCTTGAAAAAATTTAGTTTGGAGCCGCATATACCACACACGGCAATTCCACCTAATAATGCAATGTTCGGCTTGCCAAGTCACCGCATGACGATTATGCCCCAGAAACCATTTCGAAATCAGGCAGCAAACTCACCTGCTGGACAAGGGCCTGCTGGGTCGGAAAGTCCCTCCTTGTCGCAAAAGAATCCAGCTGGGCATGGTAAGCAGTCTTTGTCTGAGGAGCCACCACTGCAAAAGCAAGAGCGCACACACCATCTTCTTCTACACGAGAAGGCCTAAGCCCGCTTTCCGCAGGCAGACCCTTGTTTGTTTATGCAGTGTGCAGCTCACGAGCCACTTAGAATTTTTCCTTGTGGGCAAGGCTGGGCTGCGGTTGCGTTTTCTGGGCAGTAATGCCCTGGGGTGCACAGAGCTGAGACAGGATGTGGACTTGAGGAGCCTGTCGCAAAGAAAGCCGGAGGAGAATTTTATTTGAAGTAGCTTCTCAATCACAAGCCTGCGTTAGACACTTGTGCGTCGTCTCATAAAGTGCATGAGTGTCCAAGTGAATCGAAAACTTGACTGACCTTCTGGACAGAGGTACCCTGCCTCACAGTTTCCAGAAGGGCTTGCGAGGCCGTAAGCCGCGCAGTATTGCCCTTGTGGGCACGTTTTGGGCTCTGTGGATCCTTCTGGACAGTATGTTCCTGGTTCGCAAATGCCCGCGATGGTGCAATGCTTCGGATAGAAAAAGTTGTCTTTCTCAGTGGAAGACCTGCTATAGTCTCCGCACCTGTAAGAGCAGCAGTGCCAAAGAGTTAGGAGCTGAACCTTTGTGTGAATTTTCTGATGCCGCAATATTGGGCATAGCTCTGTTCACGAAGCGGTTTGATCTTGATGGCGAAATTGCAACGAGCAACGGAATTTTCAGCTAGGGAATCAATCTAGAAGGACTGCAAGATCTCCCTATATGTGGCCTTTTAGCAACCGCTTCACGCAAACTTGTGTGCGAATGCACAGTAGGGGAAGGAGGTAGGTTGATTCTCACCTCAGGAAAAATGTACTTTCGGTTGTCTCGACCACCCCTTGGCAGTCTTCACTTTTTAGGCATGTGCTTGCAGCTTCAGAGAAAGTGCTTATCGGGGTTTCGAATCCTGGACACGGTGTGGTCTGCACACCGAGAACGGCTGCCAGTAGCCTGCACTCTGATTGACAAAAATAATTCCCAGAATAAGTGTTCCTGTGTCACTCCGGTAAAGCCACAGCGAAGCCACAAATGCTACGCGTTGACACACTATCGAGAAGCTTCAGTTTTTACCTGCGACTGGTTTGGGAGATATTGCGCCACTCGTACTGTAGTATCCTCCTTCAATGCTTCCAGATTCCACAGAGGAACCTGGACCCGTACAATATTTACCAGCTGTGCAAGGCTTGCAAGCATCTAGAGATGTTGCGCCTTGTTCAGTGTTGAATGTGCCTGTCAATAAATGCCACAGGAGAAAGGTAATAACCGGGGCGCAGCGATTATTTTTTACTTGCTTGAACTTTTGGGACCACCTGTTTGAATACAAAATGCGAATTTTGTAAGTCTTTTTATCGATGTTCCGTGGTAGAGCTGCAAAGTTTTCCGAATTGTTTAGTCGCTGACCAGCCATAGCAAAGCGATGTCTCTTAGAAAAATCGTACCCTGTGGGCAGGCATTTTCGTCGGAAGACGCAGTGCCCTTGGGGCAGAAATATCCAGCAGGGCATTTTTCGCTGTCCGTCGGCTCTTTGCTTGCATCACTGCAGAAGAAGCCTTCCGGACACTCTTTGCACTCAGCAAGCCCCGTCGTGGCTGCGTACGTTCCCTGAATACCACAGTTTAGAGAAGCGGGTCATACAATCAGCATATCCCACTTGTGACGAACAGTCTAGTTCCCTCAGCGCCGTTGCTTGTTCTCACCGGCTTGCAGGGAGTCGGTGCAGCAGATCCATCAGGACATTCGTGGCCTTTTGTGCAAGGTGTTGGGCTGCCTCCTGAAGTACACAACCCACCAGCAACTGCTTTCTGTTCAACGAAAGACGCCAGTTTTTTTCTACACTTTACTAGTCTTCAAAAGGCTCTGGGGACTATTGGTTGCGTGGTTTCTCTGTTGTGCGCCTTTGTACCGGCTGGGCAGTACGATCCGCCGGGGCAGCGCTCTTTTGGTGCAGACTGTCCAGTTTCGGAACATGTCCTATGTCACAACGCAACCAGAATTATGGTAGTTACACAGCCAAGAACCAGGCAGCCGGCAAGGCACTGGCGACTGTAGCTTCTTTTTTTATGGACATATTCAGTAAAACGCACATTCCAGGATCACAAGGTAGGCACATTGCTTCACTGGTTGCCTGTTTAGAAGGGGAATATGTTCCAATTGGGCATGGCGTAGGCTTGGAAGATCCGGCGGGACAGTAATATCCTGCTGGGCAGACTTGATTATTCCCGGAAGTTTCCTGCAGATAGATGCGTCAGATTACGGAAACACCTTTTGGAGTAAATACCAGACCATTGCACGTCCGGGCTGCTTATAGGCTGGTGGTAAGTGCTAGCAACGATGAACACCAACCTGTGGAGCCGACGAGGCACTGCCACCTCCACAGTAAAATCCTGCCTGGCATTTCCCAGATGGTTCTTTAAGGCCATAGTCTCCACAATACATTCCTTCAGTGCAAAGCGTGCATTCAGAATCTGATTGCAAGTTCTTCTTGTTGGAAAATGTTCCTGGTGGACACAGTTTCGGGCTTGAACTTCCTGCAGGGCAGTATGATGCTTCTGGGCACTCCGTCCCCTCTGTCATACCCTGGAAAACACGTACGGTTGTTAACAAACATGATCGCTTGATCGCAGCATAACGAACGCTGAAAAGTCCAAGTCTCCATCGGATATATTTCGTAGGAGTTTAACGCTGCATTCCACTAAATTCGCCCTGAACGGCAATTATTTGTGCATCATCGACAATATACAAAAGACATTGGACAAAAGAACTATTTTGGTGGGAACAAAGCGGCTTTCTTTACATTTTGTCCCAAACAAATGCCACACCGTAATTAGAAAAGGGAATTGTTGATCCGCCTCTCGGAAGGCGCTGGAATATCCTCTGAGTAGTTCAAGGGCGCCGCAGGAGGCCATTCAAGTGTCTAGGACTCACCAATCTCTGGCAGAACGTTCCTGCTAAACACGGCAAGCAGGCTGCACTGCCAGTTTCGTTCTGGAATGTCCCTGGGTTGCAAAGAAGATAGGTACTGCTTCCTTCTGGAGCATATGAACCCTTGGGGGCTTCATTGGCTGTTGCCGTTGCTGAGCCTGCCTCGCAGTAGTAGCCCTCTTTGCACGGGCCCGTAATGCCCCCGTCGCTAACCACTGTGCCGTCACAGTATAAGCCAGGAGGGCATTCAAGGCAATCAGAGGGGGACCCCGCTCCAGGTCGTGAATTGTAATACCCAGCAGGGCACGGGGTCACTCTTTCAGCTCCAGCAGGACAATAGCCTCCACTGGGGCACTGCGCTCCTGGGACAGTTCAAATACTAGCACAAAAGGATGATGCGGCAGCGCATTCTTGTGGAGACAGTGCTTGGTAGTCTTACAGCATTAATTAGGTCAAAGGTCTTTGGTAGAACTGGCGTAACTACAAAAATATTTGAAGGGATGAATGCCACGCATCGATCACAGTGGCTTTTCCCAAAGGTTGAGGGGCTTCATACACCGCTGTTAGCCTAACCTGTGATTCCATCAGTAGGTGTTGCTATTGTTGCTCCGCCGTAGCACACAAAACCAGGCTCACAGTTGCCAGATGGAGCTGAGGAGCTGGCCATGCTGCAAAATTTCCCTGGGGGGCACTTGGTGCATTGATCTTCCGAGACGAGGCCTGGCTGATCGCTGCGCATACATTTTACAGTTTAATGATATGCACTAAAGAGCCTACTGGCAAAGTTTTAGCGAACACGAGGTCAAAAAGGGCTTCTTTCATAAAGCAGTCTCCCCAACCATGGTCCTACCTGTAAGTCCCGACAGGGCAAGGAATGACCCTCGAGGATCCTTCAGGGCAGTAATAAGAAATTGGACAGTCCCGGAGCTCTGACGTCCCACTAGTGCTGCAGTCTTTCCCCCCTGGACAGGGCAAGCAGTCTTCAAGTGAAGCACCTCCTTCATTCTCACTGTATGTTCTGCATGCATGCGCAGCAAACGATCACACGAGCGAACAAAGTCAAAGAGTTACAAAAATTGCTGATTTTTGGAATGTCTTATTGACAGCAACGCCCTTAATTCACCCAGAAGGCCTACTACTGACGGATTGCATTTCAAATGCATGTTTTGTGGACACAAAGGCTGAAGTTACACTCACCCTGGAGGGCATGCCACAGCCATTGATGTCGTTGATCGTTCTGGACAGTAGAACCCCTGCATAGACAATACAAGAGAGTTCTGTACCTCTGCTTATAAGTACGAAAAATCTGAAGATTGCTGGATATTGCATATGAACTACTTTTGCAGTGATTCGCAACGTGCGGCAATGGCATCGGCCGAACCTTGGCACATGGCCCGCTTCCATCTTCACTTGTCTCTCCCTCATAAGAGAATCTTCCTGCTTTAACAGGTTTGCATTGAGACGCAGACACAAGTCCCTCTGCATCACTCCAGGTTCCCGCTGGGCATGGAGTACCCTTTGCTAACGCTGTTCCCAAAGGGCAGTACGACCCCGCAGGGCATTTATTTATAGGTCTCTCTGGGCACATAAGGAAAAGCCAAGAGCCCCAGCCTCACAAATTATCATTCTTCATTGTATTAGCGGATATTCTCGCTGAAATAAAAAGGAAAAAGACATTCACATTCGCATCCACATGCACTAATGGCTCTGACAAACAATGCGCAAAGTGCTAGAGCTAAATTCAGGAGGATGGCCACTGCGCTAACGCTCTAGCAGGAGATTTCTCAAGCACATGATTGCGTACGAAGGCCTGAAGTCGGACAAGTAAAACCAGCAGTGCACGGTTTCGCCGAGGCTGAGATCATCGCTGTGGTGTCGCAGTAATAGCCCTGATATATAGTAAACCACAAGTGCAATAATTCTCAAGGAAGCACCGGAAAACTTTCGGCAGACAAAATAATGTGCCAAGATCATAGAAGAACCTGAGAAGTCTGCGCAAGAAGCTTCCACATCTGTTCAGTGAAAAGAGTGATGCAAGAGCCCATGCTTCATTGCTGAAGTCTAACGTTTTCCACGCGGTGCTTCGACGCAGCGGATGTTACGTGAACTGGGTGAATTAAGGGCTCACTTCCGGGCAGGATTCGCAACCTCGGGATTCACTCTGCGGCAGGAAGGCTCCATAGGTGCCAATAGGGCACGCAACCGGCTTCCCACTTGCGCACGTATATCCCAAAGAGCAGATGATGCACTGGTCACTACTTGAATCGTAATACCACCCTGTTAAGCACAATCGCAGGTTTCACGTGAGAGCCGTAGTCTGCGATAGTGGCAGTGCTGCCTGACACTGAATGACCGAACATATAAGCTTGAGCGGAGAAGAACACTTCTGCTGCAAAGCACTTGAGTAGAAGTCTGAAATTGACTAATGTTCCTTCATACCCGTTGGGCAGCTATACTCCTTAGTAGATCCTTCTGGGCAGACTTTCGAGGAATTGCAAGCTACGCAACTATTCAGCAGCTGTTACGCACAGGGGCAGCGCAGGAGGAGCAGTTACTGAGTCTTGTTTCCTTCTTTGTAAAATGTAGGTTACAGAAGATTTTACTTCTCGACAAGTTCCTAAGTTGTTATGGGTGCGAAGAAACTACGTGCTAGCTACTGACTCCACTAATCAATGTTGAGCGGGTCTTTCTTGGACAGGGAATCGGCTCTTTGCTCCCTTCAGGGCAATAATTTCCATAGCCACACAGTTTTGCAACGGATGTTCCTGGAGGTGACCATGTTCCTCCAAGTGTGGCTATACAAGAAGTTTCTGCTGAGGCATTTACAGTGGATGAAACTGTTCCGGCTGGGCAGGGGAGAAGATATTCGCTCCATGATCCTTGAACATACCACAATCAATTAGCAAGCGGAACCGCAGTTCGCCTTCAAGGCGTTGTGTATCAACACACTTGCTACCTTAACTAGTAGGGACATGATGCACAGCTTTTTCTGTTAGACAAAGGCAGCAGGATACCTTCAGGGCAGTAGTAGCCAGCAGGGCATGAAACCCTTCCTTGACTTGAGCAAGCCTGAGTCGAACAACTCACTGGACGTTAGAAGTAGTTGGTGATGTCCAGCTATTGCTGTCGAGGTGCAAGGGCGGCAAATAGGTCTACATTTCGAAAGAAATATCATCTAATTCTCTCCAGAGCTTACATATCCAGCTGGGCAGTTGGGGCAAAATGAGTAAAATTGTGTTCTTTCCGAATCGCCTACAGTGCCTGGAGGGCAAGGGATTTTTGTCCTGAGGGAAGATCCTCTTGGGCAGTAATACCCGACACCACAGCTACGCAGCCAGCAGGACACCATGACAATAATGCTAGGCATAGATGAAGAATGAGATAGAGAAGCTTATATTCATCTTGACAAAATTGGGAAGAAGGAGGAATTGCGGGCAAGCTCTTACTATGGGACAGGGTCTGGGAATAGATCCCCTTCACAAGTATATCCGGCTGGGCAGCTCATGCAGCTGCCGTATCCCTCCAAGCTGAACAGTCCATTAGCAGCTGAAGTATTTTTCTTTGCATCATCTGGATGCACAGTTCCCTCGGCGCAGTATGCTGTAGCCTTGTAGCCTTCATCCTTGTAGACAACAAATTCTCCAGCTCGTCGTGAGCACTGGTCTAGTCTCTTAGCTGAGTTAAGCAATAGAAAATCGAGTCGTCAGCATGTCAGTATTCCGGTACACTGTAGTGACTGCGAAGCCATTTAGTTCTTCGGAAAGAGTGTCTAGAAGCTTGTATCAGCTGATAAGGTGGCCTTGTGTAACTCACCACCCGCAGGGCTTTCTACAGAGCTGTAGCGACACGGCAAAGGACCGACACCGCGAGGGCAGTAGAACCACTTTTCACAGGTTTCACAGGAAGCGGAACCGGTGGTTTTGGTATAAGTCCCCGCGGGGCATGGTTCACACTCAGTGGCAGTTGATCCCTGTACTGCCTGGTAGTAATCTGCAAAATAGTGCGAGATATATTTGTAATTTGTTTACCAAGTGATACTCTCCAAAACAACAGTGTCAGCTAGAGCGTTAGGAATTTGGGCGTAACCATAGGGTCCACTTGGAACAAAAGCTAGGCGGGGTGAAGCAAAACGAAATTGCTCAAGTAAATGCTGCCTTATTAGGTGCGTACGAGCGGGACATGCGACGGCATCTCGTAGGCAAATATGGCCAGCGGGGCAAGGCTCTGCAGAAGATCTCAGATACTTCCCCCCTTCATCTGTCATCTTGCAAATGTATCCAGCAGGACAAGGGGAACAGTTTTTGTGGCTAGTGGCACCAGGCATAAGCCCTAGAGTGCCCGCAGGACAAGGATAAGCTTCCGCATCATGCTCTGAGCGGTAGTACCTGAGAAGGCCTCGACATGGCACCTGCATGCAGGCTGAAAGCTTCGAATGCACTGCCTGCAACCCGTCAGGACAGGTTAATGTTCCTAAGCAGGATATTCGTGAAAGAAATGCTATGTTTGCTCAGAAATCGGACATCAGCAGAGGCTCCCGATTTGCATACCCTATAGGCACCAAATCGCCTTCGTCAGGGGCTGTTGCGCCACCTGTACAGAGATAACCGCCTTTGCACAAGCGGCACAATCCGTCGCCAACTCTTGAGTAGTGAAAGTCTGGGCACTTCTCCAAGATTCCATTCTGGCAAGAGTAACCTGCGCCGGCAATGCATAGTGCAGCGAAATATTCATACTTGCGTCATTGGCCTAACTTACAGGCAAAGGAAACTGGGAGCAGCTGAACGCTCATACAGAAGAATTTTCGAAATCCTACACAGCCGTGCAATGGAAGAATTCACATTTCAATGAGTCATCTGGACCAGCGCTTGCTCGAAAAGTATACAGCTCTCCCACTGCCAAAACAGGGTATAACTTATCGCGAACCATATAAGCGACAACACAGCGGCACATCTTGGAATGAAGTGGATACGGTGAAGTACCTGCCGGGCAAGGTACGCATTCTGTTGGATCATCAGGAAGCGCCACAGTAAATGGCGTGAAGCAGTGCTCTTTAGTTGAAGGCGACGGGCATGCCACTGCTCCGCCGCAGGGTGTACAGTCGGCTTCACCCTATAGTAAACGCTCATTTTCACAAACTTGCTTGAAGTGGAGTGGTGAGCCTTCTAGGAGCGCAAGCATGTGTTGTTGCTACCTTACAAAGTGCTGCTTCCACCTCACTTCGTTCGAATAATATCCCAATTTGCAGGGGAGTAGCAACTCTACAACGCTTTCGTCGAGGAAGCCATGGTCGGAATCACTGGCGGTGGCAAGACGTAAAGAGTTGCCTTCGTTCTGCCTGAATTTTATGTTTGCATTGTTGCTCTGTTGGCTTGAGGTAATCTCGCCATTTTCTGGTTCCATCATAGTAGATTGGAGGAACGAGGTGCATGCAAACCCCGCAGGACAAAGGCGGCACGCCACTTCGCCTTTCAGGCTATATGAACCCTTTGGGCAAGGCTGTCAATGCAGAAAGAAACAACAGCCAGCAAACCTGTTCCGATTCCGTCACGTTGCCGAGTGCACCAGAAATCTTACAGGCGTGTTTTCTGGCCCCCGTAGAGCATTACTTCAAAACTGTCACAAACTGTTTGGGGTATCCGCAAAAGCGGTGCCTGACCTCTACATCAGCGGCTCGGCTAGTCTTGCACATATAGCCTGTAGGGCAAGGAAGGCATTCACTTGAGCCTTCTCCACTGACATAGCCAGGCAAGCAAGGAACCGGCAACTTTGAGCCTCCGGTACAGTAAAATCCTTCGGGGCAAGGCTTGATGGCATTTACGCTTGTAGGGAGGCCTTCACTGCTCCTACCGGTACTGCGATAGAACCCCGGCTTAAGCTGCTTTGGAACAGCTGTCCCTTCTGGGCATGCAAAGCCTATGTGGTAGCACAGACATTTGCAAGGCAGCTGTGAGCCGAGCTTAGGTCGCATCTTTACCTATTCGTTTGCGATGCCAGCTTAGCAGGCGAAGCCATGCAGTTGTCTTCTTGAATATGGCTGCTGCTTCATGAGAGCTCTACTTACCTTCGGGACACGGCACGCAGGTGGTGAAACCACCCAGCGACATGAAACCCTCGCGGCAAGGGTTAGGAGGCTTTCTAGGGTCGGAACATTCGTACCCCGGTGGGCATGGCAAGCATTCAATTCCCTGTGTGCTTGCGCTGCATCAGCACAGTCGCCAAGCCATGGTGCTCTCATGGTGAAATATCCCAAGCAAGAGCTTTTGAGGATAGGCCTTCAACGACTGCTGAAAAGGGGACGTCATTCAATACAAACACGCACCGTATATAATGGGCTCCAATGCAAGTACTATAGAAAGCAGTAGCCGCCACGTCACCGACGGATTCGCTCGCTGCATCTTGGTGGCGAATAATGTTGATGGACAGAGGAATTTCAAAGCCACGCGCTGCTAGTAAATGGCGCTGACTTAAAGCCATCCTTTCTGAGCGGAAACTGCACTTGCAGTTGTCTTATAGGATTCCACGGATGATATGTTTTAAATTGAAGGAAAAATTGCTTTCCACGAACGGAGTAGCGTAGCAAGAATAACAGCATTGCAAACTATTAAATATAGAAGAATATAGCGCTGTGCTTTTGCGGGAGCGTCACCTGTATTGTAGTTGGCGTCATCCGAAGAAGCCCTCAAACTGCATACGCTCTGAAATACTTCGTAGCCTTCCCCTGAGAAAATGCCATCAGTACATCGCCGAAGAATCCAACTATTATGGAGGTCGTCTACAGTGATGGTGCTGTTAGTATGGCTATAAAAAGGAGGAAGGACGGAGCATGCGAAGGAATCCGTGTCTAGCACTGGTGTCAATGTGCGTACCACTGTAAGCCAAAGAAGCATTGTGCGTTTCCGATATGTTAAGAATGCGCAGTATGAAGCTGTACTCGGCCTGCCAGTGAGCAGTTTCCACGAAAATTTGGCCAAGTTTTTCGTCTTCGTCAAAAGTATCTATGTTCGGCATATCTTCAAAATCGTAAACATGCTTTGTTTGCGATATGATTTCGGTGCCGTCACAATGCAGCTGCAGGCTGACATTGGCGAGCGGCTGAGATCTCAGCCGGAATGACAAGTTAAATTGTTCGGTTGCGATGAGATAGTGTGGATTTGTTCCCCACTCAACCTGAGAGCAGAACGGTTTGCTTGGCTTATGAGGTTCTAGTCTAATTACACATTTTTCTAATTGAGCGAAGAGGTTTGGAGTGGTTCATGAACAGAACTGCATGCGACATTTTGGCACTCATATTACCGTACTCCCGCAATGTCGTCATCCCACACTGAAAATATCACTTCTGTGCCACCGCGCATGCTCCACGTGTTGGCTTCTTCGCTACTAAAAATGTCATGACGCAATGCCAACTCTCGAATGACGTCTCCAGAAATGCTTCCTTCCAACGGATGCTCATTCTGCGTTAATTTTAAGATATAGAGAAAGAAACCATTTCGACAAGTCCGTATTGGCAACGTTCTGATAGTGCATTAAGATGCACGCAAGAAATCTGATTGAGCAAGTCTCTTGCGAAGACTTACCGCAGGTGGAGCAATGTTGTCTTGCTCTACCTTGAGCACCACTACTTGCTCTTGCTTCCAGTTGTTTGCATCAAAATGCAGCACTGCGGGTTTTACAGAAATGCTGTTGCCTTGATCGCCGGAAATGTGAATTGTGATTTCCTCATTTTCGCGCGGACGAGCAGACAGCCGCAGTGTGTAAGATATCTGAGCATTAGGTCATTTCACAGCAACTTGTTATTGATTGATTCCAATATCCATAATGCTCTTGTTTGGGCCTTGCTTTCAAGAAAAATGCTATTGCGTGCAAAGCCCATTCAGCCCTGTACATTCTAGGCAAGTGACCAGTCTACCGCGATGGCCGTTCTGTGATATCACTTGTCAAAGCGCTGTTCACCTCTTCCCCCTCTCGAACAAGTTGCTGCTGCGGAAAGCCGGCCATTAGCTCATACGTATCGCTATCCATCGCGTACACTGTTAGGGACTTCGGCCCAGCAAAAAACAATGACTGCACTCCGTGAAGAAGTGCTGGAGAAGGAAGATCAAATTCTACAGTACTCGCTGACCAAGACGGGTCGTCAGAAACAACGTCAAACGTTACAGAAAAGGCCGCAATGTTTATAGATGACCCAGGCTGTGACAAGCCCTTACTGCCAACAACCAAACCAGGGCTCAATGGCTGCAAGAAAGCAGGTTCACGCCGACGCACACACTAAGGTGATGTCCACTGCTCACTGCTCGTCCGCTCAGCGTTGAAGCTCACAGTTTAAAGAGAAACTGTGTTTGCTTACCTGGAGGTAAAATGTTTTGACATCTGTTGCTTCCTCTACCGAAAACAATAAGCTGGTTGGCTCAATCCTTAGGTACTGTGCACCATCTTCCTGGATCAACCCTCCCAAAGGATCCAAGAGAGCAACACTCTTGACTTCGACCAGAACAGGCTTTTGAGGAGCCCCAAAGTTCCAGTTTTCTGCTTTCAGAGAAACTTTTAGTTGCCCCCAGTGTTCACGGGAAGGCAGTTCATTTTCATTGCCTTGTGTGGCGCGACGCTCTAGTAGTAGAGGCAAAGGCTGAAATTGTAGCCTTGAAGCTGAAACCGCTTGGACGCTAGCTGACGAGTCGGATGTGTCTTTGACACAAAGGGTGCAAGTTGCCTAAAAATAACACGAGCCATGTGAGGGCGCAAAATACGCCGGCAAAGGTCAAAACGCCCCAGCGTAAAACTGATGGGGCCAAGCTCACTCGGTTCACCGTTACGCATCCCTGGTGCTCAAAGTGAACAGGCATTGCGGCAGCAGTGTTGATTTTGAAACTAATTCCTTGACTGGGCTTGCCTTAAGTAGGACTGCTCCAGGCTCAGAAAACCAGAGACCTTCGAAGGCTAATTTTCCTCCTCCCCAAACCCGGCTAGTCTGGCCATACAAAGGAACTTTCTGGCCAGCGTCATTAAGAGCAATAAGGTGAACTTCCACGTGATCGCCTGCTCTCCGAAGTTTGGGTGCGTTCGCAGTCTCATTGCCTTCCAAATCCACCAAAGTCGCCACAGCACTGAAGGGTTCATGCAAAAGCACCCTGGGAGGTGGTTTTAGGGAAAAGACCGCTGACACTGCAGGGCCAGGAACAATTTCAAACGGGGCCGAGAGCACCTCTAGGCGGGTATCCTGCCACAGTGTAGTCACGAATTGAATCACGTGCTGCCCAGCCCGAGACACGCGTATGTCATGAAGTCTTGCGTAACCAAGTTCGTCTGTTTCCACCGTCCATGATGCCAAGGCAGCTGCAAGAAGTAGCGAATTAAATGCAGAATGTATGCTCGTTTCCTTTTGGTACGGAAACATGGTGTGCAAGCGGCAATTTTAGGGAGAGGGAAACGCTGCTCGAGCGTCGCAATAATCAATGCCCACTTACTGCCTCCCTTGCCATTTAAGTCGATAGGGATAATATTAGCTACAATAGTGCTCTTTATGCGTATTGGCCGTCCGTCTAGGTCTTCCAACTGGACTTCGGGCTGGTGCTCCAATACTGCTCCGCTGACTGCTCCTGAAGGCTGGGATACAACCCTAAGAGACGCTCGCGTGCCTGCTGCGAATTGGCGTTTCTCTGTTCTCAGTGTGCGCTCACAGCCCCCGCAACTGATGCTAAACCTGTAGGTGCCATCGACGGGAGGGCTAAACAGTAAAGCAGCTACTCCTGTAAAGCATCAGCACAGTGCATACGAGCTCCAGACGTTGAATGCCCCCTGCGGAGCTGCATTTGTACAGTGTATGTCAAGGAAGGGACGTCTTGTAAGGAGAAAAACGAGAGCCATGAGGCTCTGCGATATGTTTTCTACTCTGCAGCATATGTGTTGGTGCAAGAAAGTTCCGCGTGCTAAAACATACCCTCAGTGGCGAGGCTTGATTCTAAATGAACCGCCCTCTCAGTTCCAGTATTCGCTGAATCCTCGAGAGGTACTTGTTGGGAGTCTACTGGCTTGGTGTACTCATCAACTAAAATCAGGGATGCAGCCACCCCACCATTGTATGCTTTGTTGATTTTTCCGTCTGGTCCTAGTGCCTCCACTATCAATTCCACCCAATGAGTCCCACCTTCGTGTAGTTGGATTTGATGAACTTTGACGGAAAGCTCCGCTCTTTCGTCACTAGTTGTTACACTAATTTTATCGTGGTTGTCTTTCCCGTTCATTCCCGGGACAATGCCTCTTTGGTCATCCACGCTTGCTAAACTGTCCTTGGCATTTGCTGAAACCGGTTTTTGCTCCCCAATGTGTCTCGCATCGTCCGACAAAAAGGCCAAAGACTGTTGCTGTTGCTGCGCGAGATAATCCTGCGCAGCATTTCCTGCTCCGAGCACATCTGGTTCTGCACACGGTAGAACGAGCAAGCATCCAAGCAGCAGCAGTTGACATTTTGACAATCTGCGGAGTGTTTTGGTGTGCCAGACGTGCCCTTGGAACATCTTGACACGTTCAAAGCGGTTAAGCTGTTCTCGTAGCATCGTCAACAAATTTAACTGTTCGGAAATGAGCAATGTTTCTTTCTGCCCAGACGCTCGACAGGCAAATCAGTAGAGGACGAAAGCACCATGTGATTGGGAGTAAATGAATAAACTGCTGGCCCACAAAAGCACATCCACGTCCTCTCAGATCCGAGGACACTTTGGTGCACACTAGTCCCTGTGGTCTTTCGTCTTCACGCAGAAAAGAAATTCGTATAGGTGATTCCTCAGCTCCTGTCTGTATTTTTTGCTTTGCTCATTCCCTCGAACGAGACCCTCATGCTGCACATTTGAACCACAATACTAGGACTATTGTTTTGGTGATACTTTCGTTTATCTTCTTCGCTAGGTATTCCTTCTTGCCCTATGTAGGTCCTGTATTTACACAGTGCTGCTGCTTTTGCTGCGCCTTCTCGCCAGCCTCTGATAGTTAACAAGTAACTTGCAACTAGGAGTCAAAGTGAAATATTGGCATGCACAGGCTGCGAGACTGGAACTGCAGGGCAGCCGCTCTGAAGTTGTCATATGCATGCCTTAGCAATTAAAAAAAACTGTAAATTAAAACCGGATTCAACTTTTGTCTCTTATGACCTCTTGCCCTGCGACGCCATGTGGGAGACACACTGAGGGGTCCAAGACACGCTCCACCAGTGGACACCATCCAGCTAGGCCAGCCTCCACCTAATCCATAGTTTTTTGTGTAGAAATTAGAATGTAAAATAAAAACCACGCTATATAATGGCACTGATTGCGTCATATCAAGTACGCTGTCGGATCGAACACTACAATGTCAAGAAGGTCACTCAGGCTTCCTGACCGCAAGCACAGCGCAGAGCAGGATTGTGAAATGGGGGAGCTACGGCAAAGGAATTAGTTCACCAAGGATAGTTTTAGCCTTTGACACTTTCCGTATTTGTTGAAACCGTACTACGACTGCTTAGCCTCATTTTCTGTAGAGGTGTCTAGGTTGCCTGCCCAAACTGACGGTGGAGCTCCTTCAACTCAGGCATAAAAGCGCTATCAGATGAAAGGTCAGCGCACCAGCACAGCTCCTGGTATCAGTGTTCCTTTGGCAGCTCCAGATGCAAGGCAGTAGCACACTGGAAGGAAAGGCACGGAGTACAATACGAGAGTAATCGGGAGCGCAAGCTAAAACTTGCATCACCAGATTAGTCCGCCACTGCAAGTGCAAAAAAGCCGTCAAAACAACACTACGAGTTTGTTGCAGTGTGGATGCAGGGGCGCAAATTTGCCTACGTGGAGACACCTCACCATGCCCACACGTGTGTACCCATCTACTAATTTTCCAGGTGAATAGCAGCTCGGTGAGATTTCCATTTTGAAGTAAGTGGTTGTTGTATCTGGCAACTTGTGCGAAGCTCTTGAGAGTGACTACCGGCCTGCCTGTATGCTGGAAAGTGTACTTTTGCTCGCCAGTTTCAGCCAAAATATTACTAGTAAATGTTGGTTGCTGCACACTTGCATGCTTGAATACTTGAATGAGTCTGCACTACTTAAATAACTGTGCACTATAAAAAACAAAGCTGACCAAAGTAGATAATGACTGTGACGCAGGACTGTCAAAAAATCTGCGGGCCACAATATTGCAAACGGAGGAGTCACTTGAGACGCGTTACTGCAGGTACACGTTCGCTGACGTGTTAGATCCGGGCCAACCATTGCTGCCAAATACTATAGCGTTCACACTGCGAGTTCATTGTGCACGTCCTTCCCAAGTTGCGAGTGCAACTTGCAGCAAGGCTACTCGGGCTTCCTGACCACAAGCTCAGCGTGGAGCAGGTGGTGAAGTGAAGAGGGTTCGACAAAGGTGATAGCTCACTAAAGACACTTCTAGTCCTTCAACTCTATCTATATCTGCCGAGGCCATAATGTCTTACAACTGAAAGTGCAACGGGAAATTTCTAAAGAGCCCCCCACGTGACTGCCATGAGACATCCCTTTCAACAGGCAACGCAAAAGGAAGAACGAAACGGATTGGCATGGAACATCTAATTCTAGCTGAGAGGCAACTAATGCAATCCGATTTTGAAATAAGTTTGCTAGCTACATTGGGTGAATGTAAGCTTTGAGTGCATCAAGCCAGCAAGGTGGCACCACGAGAGTCACACAAAGTGTTGGCTAAGCCAGATCCCATTTACACAACACCTTGAGCACGTCCAGCAAATTTTCGTGCTACAAAAAGGGAAGTTACTTTGACGGGTCGCACTGCATCAGCAAGCTGACAGGCAGCCGAAGGGAGCTTTCAGATGCGCAGTAGCAAAGAAATATTTGAAAGGCGAGCACAGCCTTGCAGGTTTTGTTCGAGCTCTTTGCCAGGAATGAACGGAAGAGCACTACTATTAGGGCTACGCTCTCTTATGTGCGCTTCTGTAGAGTCGAATAATACTGTGCAGATGCAGTCATCAAAGAGGCAGCTGTAGCACGCCATCAGTCAGCTGATTACAATTTTGAAGAATGCAGCAAGCTTATCCCTGATGAAAATGAATCACCCAAAGCTGATGTAGTGACGCTTAGAAGGTGCACTGTTGCTCGACTGTGAAGTACGGTAGAACACATAATAAACCATGATTTCTACTTGTTGTACACGGAGAAAAAGCCAAGGGATTTCCACTGTTTCTTGCTGCCTGCAATGGACAGAAAATTCAATTTGCGCGTCGTCAATGTGTGAATACGAGAAGCAGTAGCGCTCAGATACGGAAGCTCAGCATTCTTGGGCCTTTGATTCTGTACTCCTCGCTTGATCAACTTGATTGTCCCAACGGCTCTCAATATGTCATTGCTTTCTTGTGGGCAGAGTGCAGATAATTGAAGTTTAGTAATGATACACGGCATAGGCAGTGGCAACGCAGAAGAACGCTGTATCTCTATAAACCGCACTGGCGAATGAGTCTGTCTTCTTATCCCACAAGCAGCGACAGCCAACTCGAACACCTTGGCCGCAGTCTTCCCCCAGGTCAACTGTGATACATATCCTGTATTTCGGTCTCAAAAGGGCAGTAAGAGCATCTCGCAATGAAATTGCCAGATTCTTTGAGAGCTGACAAGCCTGATCAGCTGAGTATGTTTCCCCTTTCAGCCTGGACTCAAGCAGGCTCTTCATCAGTTCTTCTGCCGCCTTCGCAGGGAAGCGACTGCTGAGGGGCAAAAATAAGCAGGATGAATCCTCCACTTGCTGGTGCGGGTCGTTGCTGTTTCTTGCCATCTTTCTCTTAAGTCGTAAGGACCACCGTACTTCTAGCAGCTACCGAATACAATCGGGGTCTGGATGTTACACACTGTGGGGAGATCTGACAAACTTTGCGGGCATTGTATGCTGCTCGATTTGCTGATGTATATTACTTTGCGCAAAATTGCAGCATGGTAGCACTATTCAATTTGATGCAAAATGAGTTTGCCCTACCGCCGCAGAGCAGAGCTTACGACGTCAGCAACGCAATTCAGGGAGCCTAGGTCTTTTGGTGCGACATTCTCAAGTGAATCAGACTCTATTAATTTGAAACCTGCCTCTGTTATGTCCTTGCGGTGCCGTGCAAGTTTCCCTCTATGTGGTTCTCATGGAAGCGAATGAATCATCTCTTCTCTATGTTGTGCAACTTTGAGGCACCTTGAACATCCTCAAGTTTCTCCACGCTACCCATCATATCTTTCAAAATAAAGCAATATACGTTAGCAGTTTACTTTTGGCGAAGAGTACAGAGCATACGTCTAAAAATGCTGAAATCAGTACGGGTCTGTGTACTTCACCTGTAAAGGAAGCCCCTGCGGTGGTCTTTGCATGCATTGTGCGGGCGGCGCCCGTGCACGGCTGAATCATTGAATCTGTTTCGTTTTTAGATGAAGAAACAGTGTTGAGGAGTTTGAGAAAAACATTTTGAATGAACATATAAATCACACACTGGCAGCAGCTCAGTGTGAACCGAGGGGGCCACGGGTTTCACCTAGGCTAGCTGTTTTGGGTGTCACAGCTTGCTTGTTTTCAACTAAGAGAAACATTTTTCACACTGCAATGTTATATTTAAAAGGCGCGCTGGAAGCAGGTATCTTTAAGACCCAACTGAATAGCAGGGGACAGCCAGTCGAACCCGCTTCTCGATCCACACGGAAATTGCATGGAACCTGCAGTTCATAACCCAGCTTTTTGTTCCCCCGGGGCCAAGCTCTCCATGGTGTCGCATGTGAAGGGAACTTCGTGTTTCGGAGCGGCATACTTGAGACGGCTATTGGCTTTTCTGTTGAGCATCATGGATGGATTATGCCACGCATGATTATTTCCACCTTCTCGAACATTTTTTCTGTTTACCCGCGTAACCTTGCTAAAAATGATGCAAGTAGTTGGGATATGAGTTGGGTTTGATGCGTAGCCTATAAATTCAATGGAAACTGCGGGAGGAGAACAAGGGATCGCTCTGCAGCGTCGGGGAAAGGCATTGGCTTTAGAACATGCGTTTTCTCGAATCTTAAAGGAGTGAAGTTGCCTGTAGTCCCCAGATTCTGTTTTTAGTTGCCTTGTTCCATGCGTTGACTGGCTATGGAATTGACGTGGCAGCTGCTCTGCGGGGCTACGGTTATGCGGGAAAAGCTGGAGCACTCCTTCACATACATAGATACTTCAAGTATTTTTGAAATAACGGCACCACGTGTTTAGCCAAGGTGCACGTGCATCGTTCTTCAGAAATATCACCAGAGCGCCGTCACCTAGCACTTCACGCGTCGTTAAGGCTTGAACCGAGCTCCTTGTCGGTAAAATTATTTGCGTCACTTTTGTAGGAAGGCCGTATCTCGGCGCCAGAGTATGGAGTGCTCCACGTGCACACCTATCCCATGTACAAATGGAGCGAAATGGCAGAATTGAGCGGTATTCTTGCGAGCCACACTAGTGTCTGCGAAATCTTGATTTTTAGGTGCACAGGTATCCATAATGCAGCCTAGGAAGTGTAAAGTGGTAGTACTCAGTACCAACTTGCCTTTGGTCCTGATTCGTAAGAGAAGTTCCTGGAGATTTTGAAGTTCACTTTCCCGGACGCTAAGTTTTTGCTTAAGGCGTTCCAGTTCGTTTAGGCGCCTCCTAGCAAATGCACCGTCGTCATTTGTGTTCTGACGCCACAAAAGAGTGTTTTGTAGTGAAAGCTTTAGCGGAGAAAGGTCCGCATGTTGCAGCCTTCCGCCCCTCAAGGCTGTTCACCCACCATTGAGCAAATGAGTGTTTCTGTCTGCGAATTGTCACTTACTCTGTGGCGCTTCCCCCCTTGTAGCTGCTGGGACAGTAAGCAGTCGCTCTCTCTGGCGAGGGCGAAACGGCGCAGCAGATCAGTTTGACGCTTAGTTGTATCCTGGAGCAGTTGCTTGAGCTTCGTGTACTGCCGTTGCTGTTCTCGTAGCTCTGCCTACGGCAGGAAATTTAGTACAAGTCGGAATTTAACATCGATCGAATCTATTTCTGTGGTTGGCTGCACGCTGCTACAGAATCTAAGCAGGTTCTACGCGATACAGTTGCTGAAATTCAGAAGAGTCAGCAATTGTACTGTAAGGGTGTAGAGTGTTCGCGACGTAGAAGCCTTGTATGGGCTGCCTGCGCGCGGCCGCTAGTTTACCTCATACCTGTTTGGCGGCCACTACTTCGATGTCTTTCTCGAAAGCCGGCTTTATGGGTTCACTGCGACCTCGACTGTCAGCCTGACCTGCAATTTGGGCAGCAGCTTCAACCTGCTCTAGGGTAAGCGATACGCCAAATCTTACAAGCTCCACAGCTTTAAACGTCTCCCGAAGAGATGAAAGACGTTGCGTATTCTGCATATACATAGCAAGCTAGACGTAGGAAAGGGCGGCCCTCCTGTACAGGATGCGCGATTGAATTTCGTGTGCAGCTTATCAATTGAGCCTGTTAAGTTCTTCGGGCGGTTTCAATGCACAGTCGCTGTGGGAAAGCAAAAGAAACTACGGTGTTTGGAGGCACGCGCCTGTTTATTTTCTTTCTGGGCCATTACAGATAGGCGCCTAAGCTGCTTGAGATCGTCCGCGACGACCGCTGTTTCCCTCTCGAGCTCTTCTACTCTGCAGAGAGGTTCCGCAGAGAATATCACGGCTCATGATTATGTAAGAATTGCTCCTGATTGTTCTGCTCACAAGGCGAAGTTGGAAGGGTTTCATGCTCTTCCACTGCAGCGGGGGCCTATTCTTTATATATGGCGAAGCGGATACCGCCTACTGCTGTCCCAGAGCGGCGAATCCCTCGTAGCTAAAGAGCACGGCATTTTCTAGCTGGTCTGGTAGCTGCCATGTATCCGCAATATTCGATAAGCAACGAATCTGACAGTCGCATATAAGAACACTCATACAGACTACTTTATGTAGAGACTTTTTTGGTTTGTCCCTTTTTGCACAAACCATCGACGCGCATAAGAGAAGGGCCGGTAACCGACTAAGAAACATTCCTGCAAATGTACTAATACGGCAGTAGAGCAGTATGTGCTGGAAGTACACACACTGTTATGCGCATACAGGACAATACAAGGAAAGACTGTTCTTGTGAATCACTGCCAACGTTCAGCGTGTGGTACCTGGGATGCGCGGAGCGGAACTATAGTATTCAGCTCGTTGAGAGAGCTTTGAAGTTCCCTAAGGAACTTGTGGATGGCAGTCTCAGCGGATTTGTAGCGCAATGCGTGCTGTTTTTGAAGCGCCTGGACTTTTGTGTATTCCTTAGGGTGGCAAAACATCATCGAAAGAAACGCTGCGCAGCTCAGTCGAGGATGAACTTGCCTTCTGTTCATTGATGCTCAAGCTTGCATGTATGTACGCCCCTAGAACTTCGCAGTTTCGTCTTTCTATGCAGGAAGTGCCAAGTAGTGGCTCATAAGTTGCGATTAAGTATGCGCCCCAGCCCGAGTCTCGTGACTGAGGGATTTCCGCTATTTTCAGCTAATGCGCATCAACAGTATTACTATTTGTTTCGATGCAAGGAAGTGGAAGTTTGATTTGTAGAACTGAACGTACCCTCTTCAGCTCATCCAGCTCCCGGTGAAGGGTTGCAATCGAAGAGTCGTTTGCCGTTTTGAGGTCCCTATACCATTTAGGCCTACAGTGGACGGCTCCCGTTAGCCAAAAGACCTTCAAAGAAACTACTACTTAGTGCAATAAAAGCTTAAGAAGCTCACCGTAGCTCCAAAATTGCCTCGTACACTGCCATGTCGCACCCCAAAGGGCAAACATCTTCTTCAACATCCGCAGAGTCCCCCTGCAAGGGCTCTGCCTCATCTACCTCGTCTGCATTCGCAACGTAACCGTTGCGCGCGTTGTATTCCTCACTTAAGTCCCTAATAGCTTTTTTGGTTTCTTCAGAAGCTCTATAAAAGCGCTAGGTTTGGCGTTCAGCTCCCCTTTGAGTACAGCCCACAAAGGGCGTTTTTGCGAGCAAGGTGCAAAGAAGATGGCTGAAATTGCAGGGTCCACACCTTCAAGGTCGCTGGACTCCGCATCTCCTCCAGATGAGCCCGCAGGTGGCTTGGCACTTCTATGCATCACCTGCGGAGGAGACGTGGAAAGTGGGCGTGGCGTGCAAGTACCGCAACGTGAAGAGGGAGCTGTGCTGGCGCCGTAATGCAGTACCGAAAAAGCACAAGATAGCTATGCAACACACGAACAATTAATTAGTTATTAAGTTGGAAAATTTCGGCAGCTGTGAAAAAGTGGTACGTTGCGTTCGAAAATTTGCATTAGGGCCGCTTGCTGTGGATTGCGGGGTCCAACTGCCTCTGCCACCCGTCGGCGGATGTCTACTTCTGTCGCCTGCATACACACGAGGCGCGATAGCCAGCAGTTTTGATGTTTCCGCGTTGTATGACTACTGAGTCATTTCTAGCCATGCAGTTAACTTTTAAGCCTCACATGATACGTTGCATATCAATGAGTCACGCTCCGACTTTAATGTAGTAGTCTCATGAACTCACGTGACAGCTCTCTATCGCCTGTTTCCTTTCAGTTATTGAGGCATCAAGACTTTCAAGGCGACCTTCCACCTGTTGACATTCGTCCCGTTCGGTTGAGAGGTCTTGCTGGAGCTTCACACATCGGGCCTCCATTGACTCAATAACTGACAACTCTTGGAACTGCTCCTGAGAAAAGAGTGCGATAGCTTCATCGAGTGTCTGCTGGAAGAACCTGCGCTTTCGCTTTGGCTGCATAAGCTGTGAATGAAGACTTTTGGGGCAGAGCAGCCTTCACACAAACAAAATGAATGGAGACGTACTAACTGCTTTAGGCGAGCAAGTAGCAGCTGCTGGTTTATCGCTGTCCGGTCCTTCAGCAGCCCGCGGAGCTCGTTGTCGAATGCTGAGAGAGCGTACTTGACCTACAGGTACAAATACAGCAATTTCGTGCCAAGCCTGTAAGCCGCGTTTTGCAACTGACCTATATTCCACCATTCGTTTCACCCTGATGTAAGCTGAGTTTGGGCTAGGCTGATAACTGCTTTGGCTAGGCATACTGTCTCAATGGATCCGCCCGCTTGATGTTGGACCTGCATACGCTGAAGTGCTGCCCAGCTGTTCTTCTCTGAAGGCCATGACTGGGGGTTGGTTGATTTATCTATGTAGTATGGCTCGTAGCTCATCGAATATTCTTGCAAAGTGTATGCTGTGTCGGTACTGAAGTTTTGGGCCAATTCGCATTCCCTGAGGATGTCTATGAGGCTCATAAGCTGCTTCCTGAGATTGGACTCCTTGCTGCTAATACCACTTCCACCTGTATTTGTATTGAGCTTTGCATCAGACACAACAAAGCCGTAGGCATGTGCTTCGAGCTTGGCTTTCTTTGATTCGAAAATTGGTGCTAACGCAGTTTGACGCAAGTGTTCGAATGAGATAGCGAAGCCGTCGGGACGCCGACGGGCCTCAGCAAGTGCAGCAATCAGTTCGTCACACTCTGCCTTCGTGGCATCTGTCTCGAACAGCGCCCCGCTGTTTTTCAGATCTTGAAGTCGTCCTTCTAACGAATCGCTGTGCCACACAAGAAGATACCTGGACAGCGAAACGTGAAGCAGGCACGCCTCTGTGCTCCAACAGTGACGAGCACTTACATTAGTTGTGCTTTGTTGATGATCCATAGTGACTCGTTGGATCGTTCTTGAGCAATAGCTTTCTCTACCACCTGAACTAAAGCCTTAGCTTGGAAAAACACGGGAGAATTCTCCAGCTTAGCTGCCTGCAAAGCCTCTTTCACTCCGTGCAAGACACTGTAGGATAGCCTGAGGAGCTCCTCGCGCATTTGCGACAGCACGGCAACACGCCGATTAAATGAAGCAGCTTTCTCTGATGCCCACTTCCTAAGTTCCACGATTTGTTGCCGTTTTCGTGAAGCCATGGCCCTGTAAGCGAATTTCGCCTAACATGATGCCGTAAGTCGTTTTCTTGACTCTACTTATGTACTATCATTCAGTTGCAATTTTGCCATCGCACGGTGTAGTTCAGTCAAATATAAAGAGTACTGTCTGCCTTACACCCTGCTACAAAAAGTTTTACTTCGTTACCTAGTTTTCTTACAATGAGGCCTCAGTAACGCTTCCAGAGTTAGTTAGGTTGTACGCATTCAAACTCTTAATTGTTTCCGCGATGCGGCATTCATCTCGAGGATCCGTAAAATCCTCCTTTGGCTGCGCTCTTAGTAGCATTGCCATCTCTTCCACACGTCGCCTTCGTGCATCACTCCAAGGCATAGTTCCTGTTATTGCATATGGCAAAATTCCCTGATAATAGAAGCTGTACTTGAGAATCCTCCAAAGCAAGCGGAGGACACACAATGGAGAGTCACCGCAACAGCGAGGGGAGTTCTAATTTCAGTGTGCTTACCTGCAGTTTTAGTGGAAGTTTCAGGTTGTAGAGAAAGTGCAACGAGGGTACCAGGCCCGTTGCAAATTATGGGTATTTGCATTCCTTGAACCTTCACAGCCTTAAGTGCCTCTGAATCTGCTGTTGGACGTCTGCTGGAAGCTGCAAGCGCAAAAATAGCGTATGTATCATCGATAAAATGTCTTGGTAAAACGTCTAAGAATAAAACAGCCGACCTAAGTCCTTTGAAATAAATGAGGATAGATGTGTGTGCTGTCTGCATACAGGGAGTCTGGGACAATACTGGCAGCTCGGGTAGCAGCAGGCGTCTGAGCTCTTGCTCTCTTGCGGCCTCCAGCACTGTTTGAATATTCTTTGCGCCCTGTGTCGTTGACTGCTCCTCTTCTGCTGTTTGTAACTGCTGGGTGTCCTGAGAAAATGCAATACAGGCAAAAGAAACAAACGCTACGAACAGTGACAGTCTAGTTTGTCCATGACCGGGCATTGTGTATTCGCGGCAATGCTTGGAGGTATGCCAAAAATGGACTGGCCCAACCTCAGTTAGTATTCAACGTGCGGCTTAGCGCTGTTTAGCTAATCCTTGAACTAACGCACAAGAGGAGTTTGGTCTGTGGGAAACGAATAAACACAAAGATTTTCGAGGATGCCAGCTGCCGCAAAAGTCTCCAACGCTCCATCAAAAAGTCGCTGCAAAAGCCAAGCGCTTTTAATGCACTCATCAACTGTACATATCAGGGCGTAAAGGCATGAGCTTGACGCAAACTATGAGGATAGCTTGCCGAGCATCTGCAGGTGGAGCTGCGGCAACAGGTAACACTGGTGCCAGGTGGCCTTCCTTGGGGGTGCCGCAAAGCTACATGCTGCAACGAGTAAAATCTCTGCTGCTGCCTGTGAGTAGCGGGTGAGTGGCACGTGTGGCTAAAGTCATACTGTCAAAGTATTTATGAGGGTTTGGTGCTGTTCCCTTGCACTTTCTATTTTGCGCTCCACTGTCTTTATGGACTTGGCTGCTTCAAACTCATCAATCTGCAGCAAGTCTCCTCGTATTACAAGCTCCATCAACAGTTCTTGAGAATTGACACGAGGTAAATTCTTCACTCGAGTTATCAAGCTCTGTGGGACTCCAGAAGTAGCGCAAGGACCGGCCGGGTCTGCTTCGTGAGCTTACAAACTTTCCTTGTATGCAGAAGGATTGTTCCTCACCGAAACTATACTTAAATCAACGGCGAACTAATGCCTGCTACTTATATCAAGGCACATGGAAGTAAGGCAATTTAGCTTTAAGCTGCACATATTTCCCTGAGTCCGCATGTTGCCCCTGGAGGTGCTACGATGGGATTTGGTTGTTTAGGTGCAGCTACGCTGACGGCCACCAGAGGCTGCTCGTAAAAGAGGTGGGCGTGCCTGAAACCGTTGTGTGATGTCCTGTAGTCTAGACTTCTCCTGTTGCTTTACAGCCTGAGCCTCAAAATCAGCTTCTTCCTGCCTCTGCAGCCTTTGCTTCTCCTGTTTACATCGGCAGAGTTGCACAAGCTTTGGTCCAGCATTTTACGTCTCTTCGCCATACATTACAGGCGGCCTCGCTGATATTGCTGATTAGCGCAGAGGTGCCCTTTGTTCATAAGCAATATTTTATTTGTGACTTGAGAAGTGCAGCCAGAGCAGCCTCGTGCGTCCGTAATTGTTCAGTACTCAAGCGTACCATAATCGTGGGCACTTGAGAACCCATTATGTCTTGTATAGCGTCCAGCGCATTTGAGTGCTCTGCTTCTGCAATTTCTGCGGACCTTGATGTGGTATCATTGGTATCTGGCATATCTGAGATCCCCAGCGGTACGAGAAGCGGGCATGGCGTCTTTGGCTCTGTAGTCTTCCTGCTCAGTCTCAAAAGGTAAGCCATGAAGATGATAGTTTCGCTTCCGCGCATAAAATATATAAACCCTTGTTATTTATAATGCGCAAAGCGTTGTGCTACTTGACTCAACTTTAAACCGGTGCAGCGCGGCTGAACACCAAAAAAGAAGATAAAGAAAGGCTACTTTTCTTATGATGACGCACTTAGCGCTTGTCCCCCTCGAAGCTGCAGTAGCTTCCGCGTCAACCTCATCGTCACACAAAGTTGCATCTGGCATGAGCAAGCGGCGAAGGAATTGCTGCTGCTGCTGGTGCTTTTCTGCCTGCTGCTGCGCTGGTCCACTTCGAAGTGCCTGCTGTGCCTCCACACGTTCCGCCTTCGCCTTTTCAGCTTTAGCTATCTCGAGCTCTTTTTCGTAGTCTTGCGAATTCTTGCAGAGAAGACGTACACTTCCAAGGTCAAATTCGCACCTCCACCACGCTCCGCTCTGGGCTGCAGCAACTAGTGCCCACTGTTTTGTGCGCTGCACTGGCCTCAGGAGAATGTTTGTGACGACCCCAACATGACTGTCGAAAACCCTAGCCTGGAAAAGGCCACATGATTTTACATACAAGCTTCAAAAAAATTCTTCATTTACGATTGCTTCTTCTTTGTCCACTTTCTTCATTCACAACTGGTGCTATTTGTTTTTGAAAGCTGGAGTTATTCTGGATCAACGTGACTTTACATCTCTGATGTTCAGTCGGCATACACAACTAACGAGCCCTCACCACTGCACAAGCCTTCAGTGTGTCAGCGGGAAAAAGCAGCACTCTTCCGTCTGATGTGCCAGCCACAAGCAGTCCTTCCTCAGGAAGTGCCACTAGTTGAGTGATATGAGGCCCCTGAAACTCGCAAGAACTGTAATTTGTCTTCGTGGGCTGTTGGAGAGCATTGTAGAGTGAGATTAACGGACGGACAGCCGTGTTTGTTGCCGAGGAGGTAGAGGACGTCGGACTTTCGGCTAACTCCAATAATGTGTGTATCGGAGTGCACCATATACCGTTCCTCATATTCGAAGTACCGGAAAATAAGAGAAAAGCATTATCGGCGGTCCACCTTTCGTTGTCAGCATTAGGAGAAGCGACGTTTCTGTCTGTTTGATTGCTACTGATTTTCCAGGTCAGTAGGTCCGTTGCATCTGTGCAACATTCCAAGCAGGAGGTTGTTATTGCGGTAAGCCGAGCTGTTGCAGCTGCAGCTGCTGCAGCCGCCGCACGACGGCGTTGCTGCTGTTTCATCGTTGCTGCGAGGACGCGCCGGGTCTCATCCGCTGCTGCGGCCTGTTCTTCAAGGCTTCCACTTGAGGAATTCATCATATTTCTAGTTTGATTAGTAATTGCACGAAAATCCGGCTCACGTTCACAAGCCAGTTCCGACTCGCTATCGCTACCGCTGAATTCCTCCTGATCTGGTGAGTCTTCACCTTCTGGAACCAAGCTCCGTAAGGCTGCAGCTGATATTTTCAACTCAATGCGCCTGCGTAGTTGGAAATACATCCAGTAGGTTCAGGAAGCCTTTGGAAGTGTCGGCAATATTCACCACGGGGAAATCATACAACTTAAACTCGATGAGTGCACTGAGGCAAAAGTGATGCGTAGCCGACTTAACACGCTGGTGGCCTTGCCTGAAAAAAAGAACTTGAGTCAGGTCTAGCGGGTCCCCTGCAGTCGGCGAGGCTGCTTTTTCTGAGGGGCGCCGAACTAAATTTCTGGGGGTCCCTCCATTTAAATGACTATCTTCTTCCAGCGGTTCCACTTGCGCACTAGAGTCTGAGTTCCCGTCGTCAGCTTCTCGCCTGTTCCTCTGTTCCCCTGTAGAAATCGCCTTCTCTGCTGTGGTCACATTCTTTTTCACACCCGCAAGCCCCGTATCACCACATTGGACAGCTCTTTCGCACCCTGCCCCCGCAGTAAGTTTGTCAAGCCCAGTCAATGCCAACAGAGCTGCATCAGTTGCTACGCCGAGCAGCAATAATGGGCGTTCCCAGATTAATTTCGTCAAAGTGGATGGCGTCTTCGTAAAACCAAGAGGCTCAACCTGCCAACTTCTCTCAACACCGTTCAAAGTCGCCATATCTCCACTTTTGTGTTTTTCCATCTCCACCTGATAAGACTGTTGAAGTTTAAGCAACAACACTAGGCCGTCTTCTCCCACCACTGCGAGGAGCTGGCCTGAGCAAATCTTGCAAGAAAGCTTTGGCAAAGAGGAATCGCACTGCTTGCTTCAAGCAATTAAGCCGCTAGTGTCTTGCGCCTGCTAAGAACAGCAGAATCTGAAGAGAACTGTTGCATGGTATTCTCACAAGTGTATTTGTACCTGTTGGGTCGACAGCCAAGTGCTCCACGGCGCACGCATGCGTTTTAACAGCCATCACTAGCTGTGATCCGTTTTTAGAAAACTCGGACATCCGAACAACTCCGTCAGAAAAGCCAAGCAAAGCACAAGGAGATCTTGCATCTTTTGTCACCGGCATTAGCGCGACGCATCTGATGCGACTAGAATACCTCCTATATTGACAAAAAAATTTCGCCCCTTCCGAGAAACCAACATTATGGTCGTGTGTTATTTTTCAGTAAGTTGCCCGGCTTCTCGGTCTGTGACGAAGGAATCGAAGAACCTACCTGCAGGTCAGTGCCATGTGACAGGGCGGGCTTTTCCAGGTACGTGCTGAACCGTCATCTCCAATGGTTAGTAAGTCTGCAAGTCGTCATGAACTCTTTAAAGCACAATATTACGCTGTGTGTTGTAGGCGAACATGACAGCTCGCGTTCTCATCGTGCGAGTGACCAGCAAAATGTTTGACGAGTCATGAGCAATTTCGCCCTCTTCTTGCCCCTCTTGTGTTATTAAAAATCAATGACAAACAGTTTCTGGTTGGCTCATGCATGAAAACTGCTTATAGGCATCCTTATTATGCGCAGAGCATACCCGCTTTAGCATCTGCAAACTCATCAGCTACTTCCATTGCCATCAGAATGCTTCCAGCATGGAAATCAAGGACCTCGTAAAACGAAAACAAAAGACCCCTTTAGACAGCGTTCAGCAGTGTTAATTTTCCAGAGACAGCGCATGTATACTTTGCCAATAGTGTAAACAGCAACGACTGAGACCGCATGCAAGGAGCCTCTCTTGAACCCTACCTTGACTAAACTATCAAGCTGGGGAGAAAACAGCCATGTAGTACCACAATCAGCAACCACTAGCCAGAAAGGGCTAGAAGCGTCCCTGGTTTCATATACACCCCACAAAACTTGGTAATTTTGTTCAAGTGGAAGCTCTAACCTTTGCAGGGAGCGCACCTCTTCCCAATTCCAAACGGCTAGGAAAAACGGCACTGTGGTGAGCGCAATAAATATACTAGAGAACAGTAGGCATGTCTTAATTTGACCTACTGATGTGGCAGGACCTTCTTGATTGGTGCGTATCCAGGCATCGCGAAGCTCTTTATCACGGGGACTGCAATTTTCGTTTCTTCGGCCATGTCATTGACTGCTTCAAGGATGGCTTGGATGTCCCACCTGCAGCGGGCTTCCACAAAATATTCAGGCTAGCTGCTTGTAACATTTCTGTAATGACACAGCTTCTGGAGTGCAAAGAATATACAAGCATATCTAATGGAATGAATTTCATCATGTACCGTTTCACAGCTTCTGAAGTGCAAAGAATATACAAGCATCTCTATTGGAATGAATTTCGTCATGTACCATTTCATCTGCCCGTCATCGCCAGCGGAGACTACGTGACTTGCATTCCTTGGATCTCTGAATACGGTATTAATGGCTCCCCGATGGCATGACGGTAAATGTTTGATGGGAGGCTCCGTTGCGTTGTGGACCCCGTCTTGCCCATTGGAAGCGTCCGACACAACAGCGGAAGAGCTTTTGCGCCCAGAACGCACGGAGCTTCGAAGATTATTACGACTACGCCCTGTTCCAGAGGGCCCTCGTTGCGACGATACTTCATCCATGCGTTCTCGTGAAGTGCTAGAGCTTCTCCGATATGGATTGATAGCTCCAGGCAACAGCTCTAGCATTTCTGCCTTGATATCGCCATCCTGCAGGACTCCACCATTCACAGCATACGCAATTCTCTATTCCTCTTTATTCAATCATTGCAAGGGCAGGAAAGCATTTCTCCTTCGTTTCGTAGCAGCGCGACGGGGGGCTTTTCGCAGAGTCAAATGGTCTTTTCGGTCCCGAGCAATCCTAACAGAGTTACTCGAAAGCATACAAATAGCTTGCATGCTGTCTCACCTCCCACAGAAGCAGGTTGCCCGAATCGGATCCGGACAACAGCATTTGTTCCGTGATTTCCACAAAGCTGCGGATATCTGAAACACTCAGTTGTCCAAACCTACAAGTCCGCCCCTGAAATGGAAGTACAATATGCAAGCTAAAGCCTACATATGTATCTAGCAGATTTTCAGAGAGAATATCTCGTTGAATTTGAGCACGAAAAGATGAAGCGGCATTTTTGACTTGAGAACCCTATCTAAGAAGCATCGAGTTTAATTTGTTACGTTTTTGAACAGATGGCTTTTGCAACAGGGTGAATCTGACCTTGAGTTTAAGACCAGTGAAAGTTTGTACAGCTGTCCAAAGGCGAATATGACGTGATCCTGAAGTCGTTAATTGGTAAGCGAAGAAAGTTGACCTGTTCGCATCTCATGTAAACCCACGGTTGTGATATAATCATATGTAAAATGCTAAAAGCCTCCGAGATACAACTGCACTTAGTAGAGCTCCTGCGTAGAAGAAGAGAAGCGGCCGCCCGCACCAAACTTCATACCATTGTAGGTCCAGCACTTGCAACGCGGGAGTGTTTAAGCGAAGGAATGGGGACGCTGTAGAAACGTTCCAAAGTGTGAGGTAAGAGGTGGAAAGCGAAGCGACTTCCCCCTCATCTCCTTCCCACCCGACCACAGCAAGCAGCGGTACTTGCTCGGGATCAACCAGCTCATCCTTTGGCATGTTTCCGTCCGACGTTTCTTCTATTTTGAGCTTCAGAGTGGAAGACCCTATCACACTAATCTCGCGGTATGCATCTTGCTCCATAGAGGCCTGTAGAGTTTCCTCGCTCGCTGCTTTCTTATCCGATATCTCAAGCTCCCTATTTGCATCGCGCGTCTCCGGGTTGCACCCTCCTATCGAGACGCCCACATCATTGCCAGTTAAAGCAAACTTCCCACGAAAGGCCGCGGCGGAGAATCCGCGCTCAGCAAATGCCTTAAAAAGCTGTACGAGCTCAAATGTGCTTGATGAATATATATAGATATCTGCAATTTTTCACAAGAAAGCGCAACGCCGCAGCAGAAATGCGAGGCGTAGACGGAGGTGGCGCAACCCAGTAGCATTTTTACTTAAGTGTATCTCACATTCTAATAGCTAAGTAAACAGAGAAGCTGGTATCTTCTGATATGTGGCATATTCTTGAAGCTAGAATACATTATTTCTGTACGGTCTTCAAGACGGCCTGAAGCCGCCGACCAACTCGGACGTGGTGCGTAGCCATACCCAGGCATTGAGAGACTGCTTACTTGCAGGCTTGCCGATACTCCGCCCACAGATAGCTATGAGCTCATGGTCGTTGTCTATTGCCACCGCTGATATACCGCCATCATCTTCGAATGCGTTTGAAGAATGCAGCACATACGGGTCCCTAAGGCATGGGGCGTTTGAAGGTGTGAGGAGATGTTCCTCACACGTGGGAGGAAAAAAACCTATTTTGTATAGTATTAACTGTGTGTTTGTAACACAGGCCAGCGTGTTTCTGTCCACGATAAGCACCTGCTGCCTTGATGAATCCTGGCCGCCAATATGAGTTGTCCTCATTGGGGGCTCGACCAGCCTCAATGCGTCCATTTTTGCCCTCTCTACACTTTTAGTTTCCAAAGAAACCCACTGCAGACCAAATGCTATGAGCCTAATACTGCCACACCAGTCACTTGCACGGCTTGTATCCAGTGTCGTTGAGGCTGGAAGCGGTTGATGTCCCCTGAGATTACTCAGCCCTTCTGCCGCCAGAAAGGCAGCTCAGGTTAAAGTAACACTGCTAGCTCCGAAGGCTTTTCTTTACATCTTAACAGGTTCAAACCAACCTCCATCAATCGAGCTGCTGTGATTTGCCAGAGAAAGCTAGGATGGAAGAGGCTGGCAGCTGACTAGTATCGACACGTCTCTCATGCGGCAGAGTTCAGACACCCAAGCAACCATTTTATTTTGGAAGGCTGTCAAGTCATGGGGCAAGGATCGTGCCGTCCGAAGCAGTGCTCAACCATATACTTTGGTGGCACTGGAAAGCTGCGGGAAAGTTTCACACTGAAAAAGCTTTAGAGTTGTGAATAGCCTTTATCTTTTAGAACATATGTACACAAATAATGGGCGTATCGCACGGGGTGTATATGGAGAGAACCACCAGGTGCTTTGGATACAGCCACATCCCGAGAGGGATCTATACACGGTTAAGTGTCCTTGAAATTGGATGGGCCTTGGGCAAATGCCGAACCAAGCACTATTTAATAAAGAAAATGATCGATTTTGGTACTGAATGCCCCTATGTGCTCCCTGTGCGGGACTAGTGTCTTGAGCACGGCCGCATTTCGCTGATCTTTCGGCCTCGGGGTCACCTGCTGGCATTCAGAAAAGGGATTAGGTCAGCTGTTTCTGTCTTGCAGAGTTAAGAAGTACATTATTTTTATTATTAAACAGCCAACGCTATTCATTCCGGCCATTTATGTTCCTGGTTTACAATCTGGGCGTTGAATCGTCAACTTCTGAAACAGAGTAACCACGGCTCAAAATACTCGCCGAAGTGAGAAGCAGAAAACTCCCCGAACTCAGCCTTTCACCTGTTCATAAGGACTAAATAATTTTTTCCCTTGAATATAAACAAAGCTTTTTACCTTTTCTGTGAATATTTCGTTGGCAAGACGAGTGCATAGCGAGACCCTCGCCTGTCTTATTTTGCTCCAGAGCAACGAAATCCTGTGCTATGCGCAGCATATAAACGACTTCCAGCATACACCACATTTGCTCGCTGTACGTTGTATGCATACACTAGCTTTTCCATTGCCGCGCTTAGGGACCCAAACAGAGTCATGGAGGGGGAAAAGTTGAAGGCTTCCCTGCTTAGCGAATGGAACAGCGTGAAGCTACAAGCTACCAGTAAAGACTTGGCCGCTGCACTTTTAATTTTTACTCGGCAATATAGCACATCCTTCTGCCTTGTTTTCAAATGCTAAAATCCTATTCCCACAATTCTTCAATTCCAGCCATGCTCCAAAGCCTGTAACACGATAACTGTTGCGCAGTATCGTCAATGAATCAACGGCTGGCCATCAAAGCCTAAACACCACTACAGCAGGAAACACCCATAGGCTTGTAGCACCGGTCTACCCGATATAATGCCAGAGCGTGGTGCGCTCATTCGATACGGGACGCTTTGTTCTGTTTTGCTGGCATGCAGAAGACTACATCATGTTTCCTGCACCAAAGCTGTGAAAGCTTCGCGGTAAATATGCTGCGGCACAAATATTTTTATGCCTCTTGGCAAAATGCACTTGGAGAAAGGCAACAAAGTAAGAAAGTCACAAGACTCCTACGCGTACGACGCGCGGCAGGCGCCACTCCTTCTGTCCTGCAGTCCCAGAGCTCGTAGCATTACAGAAAGACTTTTCACAGGCTACTTACTGCGAGGAAAAACCCTAATACTGAGGTTTCGGTAAGTAGCATCCCTACATTGGCGGGTTGCAGAGGGTCAGGCTGTTGACAAATATGCAGGCTCATATAGGCTTACTACTAGTGCAATTCCAGGTGCATGTTGGTGCAGCGTAGCACTCTGCACCCTGGATGTGCACTAGAGCGCAGCACATGCTTCAGAAGATACAGCATGCAGCGATGCCTTATTTAAAGGCAAGAAGGGCCTATTTATTATTTACTTCTGTGGAAATGTCGCCACAGGAAGACAACTATGCTTTTTATAAAGGCTGTCATGAACAGGCGTGCCTGTCTACTGATGTATCACCATGCCTGACAAGTTAAAGGGCAGATCACGTACCGCCTAGGTTTTCTGGAGCTAGTTCAGTCTGATATTTCAGTAACGTATTCAGACTTGCAAGCCTCCAGAAAAATTTATGTGAAGCCTGTAAGGTACGAGTAGGTGACAGGCACTAATCTACCTATCAAACTAATGCCACTTACACTAATTTACAAGAAAAGGGCAAAAATGTAATTCAAGTAGTTGAAGCTACAAGGCGGTAGATAGCAAGATTGCGGTGCCTAGCTTGATCCAGAAGGAAGGGTCCTGAGAGCCGCTGCGTATTTCTTGCATTGTAACTAGGGATGGCCTCTCACCGTCCCCTGAGCGGCAAGGGTACTGGTAAATGGGGCACATGTAAAGCGCATCAGAAGAGGGGCGCCTGCGTACAACCGGCTTGAAGTGCACAATGGGCATTTCGTACGTCAGTTGCATAGGCTCCGGCTCCTTCAGAGACATGCCTTCAAGGTTCCACGAAGCTCCTTCAAGATACATCCGCTTCACGTATGCTCCATCTCGAGGCGTTGCCGAAATCACATTCTCATCATAAGTAGTCTGAAAGCAACTGTCAATCCGTCCATGCCATCAATTAATCCTAGCGATTCCCTACTTCCTAATGGTCGTGTGCCACAGGGCTTTTCAATGAAAATGCAGCTTCCGCTTTGCTAATATCCCTATCTTGAAGCCTTGCTCCTGCTTAATCAACATCGAAAAAATGTACCTGTGCTACAAATTCGAAACTAATAGAGTCGATTGAAGTTGAGTTTCTCCTTGCGAACTGCTGCAACAACGCTGTCAAGAACGCCCCCGGATAAGTGAAGCCGCCCAACCAGAAAACTTTCGGTTGGCTCTCCTAAAAGCGTGTCACACACCGAACAAGGCAATAAAATGTGTTCAGCTAAAACCTTGGGATGCCTTTTGTTCCCTTCCAGCCTACGCGAGATCTCTTGTAGAGCTCAAACACCTCGAAGATGATCCAAGGATGGGAAAAATAATATTAGAAGCATCGGCTTACAAGACCCCACTTCTTAATTTGGTCCACTCGAGCGGAAAGATCAAGCGACCATGATGTTAGGGGTTTCGCAGAAGGGAAAGCAAAGTTCCAACATTTTGGAACTTGCCCGTTCAGCAGAGAATACTCTAAACTCTCAATATCCTCGGTCATCACCTGAATCCCTGCAACAGCCTTTCTTAGATGTTGAATCATGTCTCTTACGCACGCTACAAGCCTATTAAGGCGCTGCGCCTCCTGAAGCATTACAATTCGAAGCGGTGAAGAATCTTCAGGTCCTTCTTGTTGTAACTGAGCAATATCAAGACGGTGGGGAAGAATTTGCTCGAGATGATCGCAGCACCGAAGCACCTACGCGCAGCACGAAACATAGATCCGCCATTTGATATGCTATTTCAGCGTGTGATTTCCACCGAGCAATTAAATCCTTTCCAGTAGAAACTGCAGGCTTTGAAGCTTAAGGAACTGTTGCCTGTTAGTGTCTTCGGAGTCTGCATACCCTGGATTCTCGCGATTCTGGACTCCCTGTCTCGTTGATATCAGATCCAGGAAGCTGCATACTTAAAAGCGTGGAAAATAGTTCTTCTGCCTCTTCTATTTGGGACTGGATCTCCGCGTTCACATGTTGACCGAAGAGTTCAGGGGGATCTACTGCAGGTAGTTCACGAACATATTGCCGCAGGCCAGTCTGTAGGAATCCGCACTTAAATACCAAGAATTGCTGGCAAAAAGTAACTGAGTGAACTGTGTATCAGATTAACCAAAGACGAGCCCCAAAAAGTGTGGAGACTTCGGGGCGAAAATGTGCGTTAGCATACTAAAGAGGTGTTTTCAGGCATAGGATACTGCGGAAGCCCTTGGAACCTAAAATCACTCGAAAGCACTTGCTGATTAAAGCAGTCGTTACAGTACAACCGCAGCAACCTCATATCTCTTTCATCAGTCAGGCGTCCACCATAACAAGCTCCAGCTATTCGGAAACGTATTGCCTCCCACGGGAGTTCGCCTGGCCACTGCACCACACATTGCCAGGCGAAGCTCACAGATACAGCGTCTGCAAGTACAGAACGATAAAGGCGTCCCATGCATGTCTGCATATGGATGTCAGTTGCTTACCTGTTCGCAGTAGGTGGCAAGAAGGCTGTCTCCGACGAAGAAGTCACTGTCGCTGAAACTGGCAGGTGTACTCCACCCAACATTGTGGAACTTTCCCCTTTCCACTAATATTGAATGCATCCAACACAAAGAAAAAAAGAGCCGCCTATAGCGCTCGTCGCCGCCAGCCACGCGATGCATATCCTCATCAGTGCGCTGCTGCAACAGGCGCTGGAGATTTGCTTTGAGGCCACGTGGTCTTTCGATTGTTATTTTCGTCGACCTGTGTGACCGAACTGCACAAGAACTATGGCAACTACAAGAAACAGCATAGCTGAGTATCCCGAAATCAACTCGCTTTTGTAAAGAACTTCCCAAAAAAAATGACGTTGAAAATTGATACGGTACCTTTGCAAAAGAGCAATGGGAAAATGCGTTGTAGGCTCCGAGCTGAGCCATAGCCTGAAGTCTTTATGGAGCTGAGCCTCCAGAATTTCTTCAGCTAATTTTTCTAGTGTTGGAAGCCAGGAAAGGGCAAGGTGGCAGTTCGCCAAAAAGACCCAAAACCCATGGCGCGCGCCGTCACGAATAACCTGCTCTGCTCTTGATGACTGACCTTGACCCAGTGCAACGGAAACAACCTGTTCATGGCACGAGCACTAAGTCCAGGACTTAGGTGCGCAGAGGTCCTATGCACTAGGTCTGAACAGCTCACGAGCTGCTAAAACTAAAACGACACTTTGCCACTGGTATCAAGAGCTATAGCTTATGCGTACGGTGGTGTTTTTCGAAGCAGCAAATGTCATCAGCTGTCCGACAGGGTCTACTCCAGACACGATAAAAAGCAGTGGAACTGAGTTTTTCGATGACGCGTATAGTTCTTCCCAATCTAAAGGAGCCGATTCAACGAACTTGAAATCCATGGCCTCAGCAACAAATCGCGATGAAGCAGGGATTATACGGTCAGGACGTAGGCACCTAATAACAACGAGCCGCTGGAGGCCGTCTAGTCGAGTTTGCCATTCACCAGGCAGAGCTAGCCGCTCAGGTTCGGAAGATCCGAACCATCGGCGCCACTCCCTGCACCAAATGCCGCCTGTATGCATTGGTAGAAGCTTTCAGCGAGACATCAAATGGAACGCAATAAACAATCTTACAAATGAAGTTTTCACATTGCATGGAAAAGTCCCAAGATTGTCAAGGCTGGGGACAAACATCTATTTAGCATACCGTAGATTTTGCTCTATAGAGCTCTGCAAGCCTTGGAATGCTTCTAGCTGACCAGCCTTGCAAATAAGCTGCCACGCCGCCGGCGCAATCCACTCTGGGTCGGGGTTAGGAATAGATGTGGCCGCATCGTGAAGACCACCACGCGTGAAAAGAAAAGCGTACTCGTGACGGTTAATCTGGTCTTCAGCAAGGAGGATGCTTGCACACAGGTGCAGGCTTAAAAGGGGCTTGTGACGCTCAAAAACACCCTGTCTTGCGTGCCTAGTTGACACCAAAAAATGAGAACAAAGCAACGCCACAAGCATGTACGTTTTACTGTGATATAAAAGGATGCAAGTTCGCTCAGTTAGCAACCCCCGTACCTGTATATTGCAAGCGTATGATCTGCATTCAGTGCAATGACATGTTCCTCTGCTGACGCTGCCACTGCGTTTGATTCCATCGCTCGTGTGATTGACTCCATAAACAAGTCTTCATAGGCGTCTAGCGAAAATTGATACATAGAGTCCGCTAGTGCTAGATCTTGCAAGACGAAATACAGAACTGAAGCACGATGGCCGCAGGGTCTACAGACAGTGCGCACCAAGGCAATATGTGGCCCTATGCCTTATCTGCTAATTGTGCTTAAAAGAATTGCCATTTCGAAGATTCGGCAAACGATGTTTTTACGCCTTAGTCCACCTGTGAAATCGCTTTTTGACTTCCTACCGGTATGCTTCCCGTGCTTGATCGATTTTCTTCATGGTGCGCTCTGACACTTCAATTTGTGAGGTGACATCCCCTGCAACGCGTTTTGAATCCTGAAATGCATGCTCACTCTTTCTGGAGTATTGCTATTTAGCCCTAGTGATACTGCGCTGCATTCCATTGGTTTTCATTGTGAGTTGTGTTGTCTTCGCGGAACAAATCCATTGGGGCTTTGCTGCGCTTGTACTCACTTGCAGCACTCGGATAAGCTCCATATCATCTAGAAGGTAGCCTCTTGCCGCAGTTAAAAGCTTGAGAATTTGATCCTCGATGTCTTGCAAACGCTTCCGGCCTTCAGCAAGTTTCAAAACCAGTGCATGCTTGTGTGCTTCCAGGCTTGGCTCTTCTTTCATTACAACAATTCCCTGAATTTTAAAAAGCAGCTTTGAGCTTTTGCTTGTTTTTTTAAAGAAGAAAACAGAGCCTTGTTTCACAGCGAGAGAACAGCACTAGTATAGAAGGAAGTTCCTCTTTCTCCTTTTCAATCCCTTCAACCCGTGCAAGTAGGAGCCATCATCACGTCAGATCTGTCTACTCTTGTTTTCACTTGTTTCACCTTCGTTTATCCATGAATAGGAGAGTAAACCAAAATTTGATGCGATCTAAAAGTTCTTTCTATCAGCTAACCAGAAGTTGTTCAGTCAAGCCATCCTGCATGATGACGAAGTTGATTAATGTGACTTCTGCCTCGATCTCTGGGGGAAATTGAGGATTTCCAATTTTGGTTGTCATCCAGAGAGAAAACTTATCATTGTAAGGCACAAGCTGGTCCCCTGCAACACGTTAGAACGCAGCGCGCAAGCCCTTCATCATTCACGCAACGAAACAGATCATAGGGAGATATGAAGGCTTTACATCGGCATACCAATGCGAACAAAATGGTTTCCGTTAACTTCAACAACATTCTTGGTAATAATGGGCTCGAGTGATGGATCTATTTGAGTCTGCAGGCGCTCCAGCAATACGGAGTGCCCGGTTTGCACCGAAAGGTGAAGAACCCGCATTAGTGACTTCGATTCAGGGTCAACAACCTGAACCAAAGGAAATACATGCAAAAGCTGGAGCTTGTCAAGCGTGTTTAGCAGCTCTTCTGGATACCTCTATACTGATAAGTGAAGCAAGTAGTTTTACATTCTTTTTTTTTTTGATTTTTTACCGTGATATCTGGAGACTTTAACTTTCTAATCCACCGATTAGCTTGGCTTTGAGGGTCAATAATAAGAGGCCATTTTGAAGCCTTCGTTATTAAAGCACCATTTTCGGCGGAAAAAGGATCCGTCGGAAGCCCATCCAACTGCCACTGACGAACTTCCACAGCAGTGACAAGAAAATCGGTGAAATCGAAATCTGCGCTGCAGGGGATATTCAAATCTTGCAGTTTGCGCATCCAGAGCTCCTTTACCTGAAGTGTACGGTCGGTAAGCAGGCTGTGCCGCAAAATCATCTCTTCAGCTTTCCTCTTAATGCACGTTTACTTCTCTGCTATTCCGTGGATAGGAAATCGAGTAAAACGGTTGATTGCAGGGTTACAACTTTCTTTCAAACTTACAAGATGAGATCTATAGGGAGACGTAAAAGGGCCAGCGTACGACATGAAGGCTGCTCCAAGAAGAGCATCTCCCGGAATATTGTCGAGTTTGTCCCTATGGCTCTCCAAAGATAGCTCCCATCGATCTCTTTCGTCTGCCAAGCCAGTAATAAGGCTTTCTGCTCTTTCAAGCTTCACTCGTAACTCCTCTGCCGAATTGTTGAGCTCGCCCTTATTACGAAGGCTCTCGTCGTACTGCTTATTCAGCTCCTCAAGCCGTTTTTGTATGTCCTCCAACCTGCAAAGGAACTCCCAGACTTCTACGTAATTTCTGCATTTCGCTCTGGCTCTAAGCTGGTACCTGGCGCCTGCGTGCTGCTGTGCTTACCTGCCGCGAGCCAGCCGTAGATCTGTTTGTTTCTTTTCAAGCTCCTCTTCTGCAAGGCGAAGCTTCAGGCGTTTTGGCTCAACGTCCCTGTAGACTTCCGCGTACATTTGCATGGCATGGACCCACAAACACAAGGCTCCAGCAGCACGAGAAACTTTCTGAACGTTTGGTGGCGCAAACGAAGGGTCTTTTGTGAATTTTTCGATCTTTTTCAACGTTGCATTTGTGATTGAGTCTTTGTCAAAGTTTTTAACTCTTGTCAAGAAACTGGGATCATTCAGTTCAACTTTTGCTTGAGACCAAGAAGGCGGCTTTTCCATAACTGTCATAACAGCCGCCATTGTTTTGACTACGAGTTCTGCAAAAACACCGCACAGTTTTAGCTACAACCTGCCACGAACGCCAAGCAGGCCAAGCTAGCTACACACAGTGGCCAACCAATCACACGGAAGCCACATTTGAATATAAGGACCTGGTGGCTTTGTATATGCCTTGACTTCGGCAACTGATTTCTTGTCAAGTTTCTCAAGAGCATCTATTGCTGCTTCTAGCGCTGGCATTGCTTTGTCAAGGTCTCGCCTAGCTTCCTCTGAAAGGAGCTTCGTCTCCACTTCTTCCGTTTGAATTCTGGCGCTGTCTGCTTCAACCTGCATGCCGCATTACATAGCTGCGACAGTCTGGTCATATTTTTCATGGCGCCATATTTTGTATGGGATTCATTCAAAATTCTTGGCGTAATAGGCACTCAGCAAAGGCGGAAAAGTATCTTGATACCTGCTTCATTTGTTCATCCGCCAGCGTGCGCTTCTCGACAATGACCACCATCAGTTCGTCACACTCCCGCTGCTTTTTTGCGACATCTTCCTTTTTGGCCTCGAGCTCCTCATTCATTGCCTCTACCTGATATCGGGCCTCTACTAGCTTGCCTAAACCGGTTGACAGTTTGTTCATCTTTTCGTGAACTCCATCTCGTTTTTCCTTCAGCATGCATCGATAGCCCTAAACCACAGAGAAACCCATGTACACTTGTCTTAAGCATAAGTCCATGTAAACGCAAGCTGGATTTCGCGAGCGTTTGGAAATTTCGGAAGCCTTACACTAACGAGTCGTAAAAACTTCGTAGGCGTTATATAACTGGTGCGCTTTGCCTCTCTCCAAAAGGCTTCAGCTTCACTGATAGCATCCATGTGAACACAGCTGCTCGCTTTTGCAACCGCTTCACGAGTTGGGCCGTCCATATCCGCATTTTCCAGGAAGGTTGCTGCCACCTCCTCCAATGCATCTTGGGGCCAGGTGAAGAACCAGTCGATTGTCGTTTCATTTATGAATGCCGGAAACATCCTGAATTTATTTGTGCAACAACGTTTTTAAGGCATTCCATCATGAAATAATTACTTGTCCAAAGGCACGCAATCATACACGTCCATGATATGGTGTCACCTGCAGGCCTATGACATGCGTTCCTGACGTCTGCTACTTGTTCCTTACCGGCAGTAGTCCCTTAGCTTGCTCCCAATTGGGCTAACACAAAGCAGTACGCGAATATTTTCCTTGACGCGTGACAAGAAAAATTCGACAATCGCATCAGGCTGTACTGAAACTTTTGCAGCTTCAGCTGCAGCATGGAGGTCTTTTAGCAGCATCCCGACGCTTTCGGAATCCAGCATTCCTGGAACATGCCCAGCAGCTAGAAGGCTGTTCAGGCAGTCTGAAAATGCGTCAGTCTTGAGCTCTTTGTCAGTCAACAGTATACTAGTCCGGCTGCCGTCTATACCTGCGGTCAAACGTTACAGACGCGGTTTCGAGATCGCGTCTGGACCCCCGTGGTTTTCATGCAAGCATTGTGCCAAGGCATTCTTCAAATATTCGGCGCACCTGCTTTTAATATTTGCTGCTTTAAATCTTCTTTGAATTCACAAATGGTAAAGTTTTTCGCCACTCGGACCTGCCACAGGCTAAAGTCCAGGAGCTTTGTAGCAAGCATGGCTAGCGATTGCCTTCCACTGCCTCCAACCCCAACCAGCAGCATGTGGCCTCTGGGCATACAAAGCACCCTGTGAATTCTGCAGCAGTGCTCAACTGCCTCCCTGCAAAGACACTCTCAGGACAAACGCACGCTGGAAGTAGCCTTAGCCCCCAAAATAGGCGAGGCGCTTGTGCTGTGTGAGGCACGCTGCATATAGATGTTGACAGGATATTCCGGCCTAGTTGCATCTGTGGATGCAAAAAGCATGCATACTGCCAAATACAGCACCTTCGACAAAGTTCTCACCTAAAGAGAACCAAGTGGAGTGTCCCGGTCTTGCTTATTGCGTTGATCTCCTTCAGCTTTAGTTGAAGGCTGGCTCTCAACGCCTGGCGATCCTGCACTTCCTCGTACCCACCTAATGCTAAGGCCCCAGACTGCTCTGCACGCAGGTGACTAAATAGGACGCCTCTATCCTTTGTCAAATCCTTTGTACGTATTTGGAACGTCTTCTCAAGAACATTGTCCAGGACTTCTATAAAATGGTCTACATCTTCAACAGATGCTAAGCGGTCTTGGTAGACACGCTGACACTCATGATACCTTTGTACAACGCCCAAAAAGGAATGCTGGTGACTGCATGATTGATCAGTCTACGCCTTTGAATCGGCGTATTTTTGCGGCCTGTTGTTCATCCTATATTAGCTTCACCTGAAAGCCCGTACCATAGCTTAAGGAGAGCATCTCTATCCTCAATGCATCGATGGTCAGCCTGGTAGAGGCCGTGAACGACTTTTGACGTGTCCCGCATGCTGAAAAGGTAGTGCGGTTTCTCAGGTTTCGGTCTAAAGCTTTGGCGGACTGCTTGGTGCAGTGCCACAGTTGCGGCGGCGATATTCTCTGCAGCGCTCCTCACGTCCTGCGGCAGGCAGCAAGACAGAAGTACAATGTGACTGCAAGCAGATCTTACACAGAAAAGCAAAACCACGCTGTATAGCATACTGATTCTTACTTCTTTGAAATCAGAAAACTTGTGTAAAACCAACGTTTGGTAGATACGGCTGAGGCGCGGCAATGAGGGCTCTAAAAATGCAATAGTATTGAAGCGCGATAGCAACCGGGGAGCTATTGTAGAGCGACCGCCTTCAGAGGATCTCATGGCTGCTATGACTTGCATGTCAAGAACGACCTTCAATGACTGCCGGCTCCGGTCATACCTGAAAGCGACCACATGTCAGAAGGCTACTTTGGAAGCATGCTAAATAACAAGCTAATGGCAATATGTCATGTGACTCAACTAAGAAAACAATGGGAATATCTACTGATGTTTTTTTCCTACCAGCTGCCGTAGTCGATAAAGTGTCTTAGAAGCTCAAGGGGGGGTTGGGAACCAAATTGATCTGGTCTTGGCATGTCCAGGTCGTCGATGAAACAAACCAGTATTTTCTTCCCAGGTGGTCCCCATTTTCCCTTCACCCGTTTTTCTAGTTTGTTTTCGAAGCCCTGCGTGAGCCGCAAATGCAGCAGCAATTGGAAATGACATGGGAGATGCCTATTGTACTTTGGTCTTAGCCGCTGTTGGCGTCTGACATATTGAATGGCGTACCTCCTGTGCTTCCTTTGAAGAGGTCTGTGATGAAAAGGTTAGCGTTGTTGTTGTGTAGACGCTGTCAGGTAGGTCGTTTAGAACGGCTTTTAAAATACAAGAAGTTTTGCCGCAACCACGGCTCCCAACTACAAGAGAGTGAGCTTTGTGTCGCATAAGACCACCTAGGAGGAAAGCGTGACAAACAATATCAGCCGTTGGAACGAATATCCGGTGAAATGGCATGCCATCTAGCGGCCTGAAACCACATGCAAGTCGTTTGTTCGGGGGGAAGTGCGTTTGCGAACGCAGCATGAACTGCTCACCAGCCAACTGCTCCGCGTTTTTGCTCCAAACAGAAAACTGCAAGAGACGACTCATGCAACTTCTTTAAGGCACAGTCGCAGTATCAGTTAGCGTCTCTGAAATATGCCTTTAGAGTGTTTGCCACTCGTTTTGCGCTACCTGTACGGCGAAGGCACTCGGTCCTCCCATAGCGTCCACTCTCCCTTTTCAACACTCAGGGCGTAGTCATACACGGTATGCGATGGCGGAAAGCTGTTGCTAATCTGACGAATTGTTGAATCAATGTGCGACCTGCTGCTTGATGTCATAGCTGCTCCCACAGTCCAGACAAGTGCAAAAAGGAAGATTTTCTCCAAAAGGGGCTGTGATCCGTGACTCTGAATATTTACAGAGAGACTCTTGCAGCCGATACGGGCCTTTGACAGAGAACTGCTGCAGTGTCTTTGATTCAAAAAGCTGCCTAGCTCATAAACAAATTCTAACTTAGTCAGGCGTCATACTGTCATGAGTGCCTACCTTGACATTCACAGTTGGTTGGCAAGCAACTATTTCGAACAGTCGGCAGAGTGATAAAACAGCCCCAACTTTCGATAATTTCACGACTTGTTCACCTTCGTGGACTGCCTATAAGACGTAACATACATCACAAAGAACTGCACGCGAATCTGTGACTCCTGGTTACGTTGGATCATATCTACCGAGTAAAATGTTTTGAGGGGAGAAAAAGCTAGGATATGAAGCTGCACTGTCTGGAACACCTTCAATTGATTCTGATAAGCATAGGCGCATTGGGGATGTTTACCTGCTGCACTTTTGGGAGATACTTGTCGAAGAGAGATCGCAAATATTGAGCTGACTCGTCTACGCCGTATTGTTTGGCTATCCATGCGTCCACATACGGGGCCCAGCCTAAAGGGACATATATATTCACACACCTTGGCTTCGACTAGGCTATTGGGTACTAGTATGCTTATGCTGAATTCTAAGATTCTTGAACTGTCATTTTACTCTTGGGACGGGCCGCACTCACAGAATATGTTGCCTACCTAGCATTGCAGGATCCATAAAGAGTATGCCTACCCGACTAACGGTCGATGGAGACGCAGCCGACAAGTTTTCAACTTCGAAAAGCAACGACACCTAAAAAGTCCATTTCCAGACGTCCGAAGGAGCTGCACTGTGCAACACATCGTTCCAGTATCCTGACATCAACATCTACAAGATAACTTATTCAGGCTTACCTGGGGATGCAGCTCAATTCTATCTCCGTTCGTCAGCGTCAATGTTTTGCTGTCATCAAGAAGTGAATTCATGCTTTCTACCCACGTCGTGTCAACTGGTCCATCAAGTACAACCCATCTACTGCATCTGCTTTGTAGCTGCACTTCGTTGCAGCATGTTCGAAGCAATGCTGAAAATACTCCATCGGTCCACTCGCGTGTAGTGGAGCTAAACCCGCCGTAGAGTTCTGAGCCGTCAAGTGACTTGGGATTGACAACGCATTTTTTGACTCTGGGATACTCTGGTCCTGTAATTGACGCAGGCATTCCCTCGAAACTTGCCAACTGTTCTTACTAGCCACAAACGATTGTCTGTTCCTCATATTCGCTTTTGCAGCTGGAGTTAAACGACAAACTGCAGTTCAGACGAATGCACTTCGACGCCATGCAATCCTCGCTAAAGAAAACACGAGCTGACCTCGAGTACTGAGGTAGTTCAAAGCTTGCTCTAGAATGGACATCACTGTGGATTTGCCAGACAGAGTACTGCCAACAAGCATGTTTCCGTGTCGACTGTGCATGCATTGAAATAACTGCTGCGCCTTGGTCATTTGACTCTCCACTCTGGTCCACCCGTTCCTCTCTACTGCCAACTCAATAGCTTCCCGGAGAACTTCTGATTCTCTCTGTAAAAGAAGCACAACACGGTTGCTGATCTTGCGAGGAGTTTCCCGGTGAAAAGAATACGCATTCTTATACGAGACTTACTTCAACAATATCATTTTCAGGGAATAGATCCTTAACAAGAGAAAACAAAATTTCCAAGTCTTCTGGAACAGTTTTAGGGACAACCATGTCAAGGATGGCCAAAATCATGACAGCCTGCTCCGTCATGCTTTCATCCGCCTGACGCTTGACTTCTCCAGCCCTCTGCAGCGCTGCACGAATTGGACGAAGTCCAAAGTCGTAGTGGTCTTGCTTGCTTAGCTGTTGTGTCAATAATTGAAAGAGAGCAGTAGCTTTCCGCGACAGTGATCGGGCATTCTGCAGAGTCAGAGGAACATCACCACCTCAGGAAAAACCCTCATCAAATGTGCTTTAGCATAACGCCCAAGCATCTGATTCCTCAGAACGTCCTGCTACTGACCTCAAATCCTTCTGACATTAGTAAAATTTCACATATTAGTGCAACGTCTGGGCTCATCATGGCAACGGGGCGGAATAGGCTTTTCAAGTTGTCAGGCAGGTCTGCTCTGCCCCTGTAGCCTGGATTCATTGTGCTAAATATAGCACAGCCAGTATCCAGGCGGACCCTCTGTCCCTCAAAAAAGAACTTGCGTTGCACGTGCTCATCCGGCGGTATTTCCCTGAACGAGTGCAAGAACACCATATAGCGAGAGGGTCACGCGCCGCACATGCCATTGTGTATCTCAAGCTGCGTCGCATGAAGCACTTGCCTTAACGCGTTCTGAATAGTCGATATTTGCTGTGCAACTACGGAGAGAACCTCCAGGCCTATTCGGTTAAACTCGTCAAAGCAGCACCAAGCGCCGCTTTGGGCCAGCCCACTAAAGATTCGGCCCAGAGACAAGTAATCAAGTGCGTCCGAGCAGTTGAAAACAATAACAAATTTTGCCAGTGTTTTTCCAAGGTCCTTTACTGTTTCAGTCTTTCCTGAGAGAAAGAGCCAAAATTAAATACAGAATTTTTAGTATTTAGTATTCGGCACACGAAAACCATTTTAAGAAGTTTAACGATTTTCTGTAGAAATAGACGCAGTGGCAAGCAGTTTTTTCAGCCGATCCTATAATGCTGCAGCATTAGCGTACCGGTGCCTGCAGGGCCCTGGCATGATCCGCCCAATCTGCAGTGTAAGGCGAATGTAAGGGCCATAAAGCATTGGTCTGTGAGAGGGGTTATGACCAGCCGACTGTAAATTCCTTGATACTCGTAGCCGTAGGGTGTCACTGTTTCTGTTTGGAGGCCCTGGCACAGGAGCGTGCCCGAAAAGCCTGTTTGGTTGAAGGATGCCGGATTGCCGCCTGCATGAAAAAATGCAGATCGCTGGCGACGATGTGCACCATGCGTCACTGGTCAAACAAACAGAGCCAAGGCCATATTAACCCCATTAAAAAGCTAAGAATCTGCGCCTGTTTCGTGAGGCTTTTACTTCTTTCAGCCTCAGAAATATCCTCCCGTAGCTCCAGTCTAAGTTGTGAAGTCCACAAAAAGTGGTGTTCACTGTCACAACGGCTTTGAATCAATTTTTCCTGGATGAACAGCAGAGCAGTGAGCATTTAAAAGATCTCCTGCAGTGCTCGCTGCGTAGACCAAAAAGTAGTTCTCATCATACTGGTTTAGAAGATCTAATTGTTAAGGTCGTACATGCACGTCGCGGTTGTGCACTTCAACAGTCACAAGCGCCTTCAGTTTCATTCGGTCTCTGTCATTTCCTGCTTTCTTCAGAAGCTCTGCCAGATGAAATAACTGCTTCGACTGGTGGCGCTTTAAAGTTTTCAGAGCGAATTTGTTGCCCTTGCTGAGCCGGCGGAGTGCACTCTCTGTCTCCATGGTCCTAATGGAGCAATTAGGTTTGAGGAAAAGTAGAAAATTCCCTGAGCCCTCATCTACCGCTACGGTAAATATTTAAAAATGCAATGTGTGTGCTCGAAACAACACGTTAGCTGTCTCACCAAGTGATTTGGCAAGACGTAATGACCAGCTGGAAACAGTTATCTTTGATCCACTTGTCCTTCTTGCTTCCATGCGCCATGCTTTGCTGATGTACAGCTACTAGCTGTTTTTTTAAAGTGTCGTGCATTGAGCGTGTAAGCTGAGCAGAGCTTTCACAGTGGGACCATGAAATTTTCCACAAATCGTGGAAAATTACCGATCATGCGAGGCCTCCCTGGATGTGTGCTACTTATTAGAATTACCCGTACCTTGTTTAGCCATTGTTCTACACCCCCTTCAACAGATATCGGTCTTGGAACAAGCTTGAGTCTCTCTCCTTCACACGATGTAAAGCCATCTGCTTCCCAGCATTTGTTTCCACGTCTTCCTGCAGTGGTTCCACAGGCCGTGTGAATCCTCGCTCAGTGTAGTAGAAAACAAAGGACTTGCATTCCTGATCAATGGAAGCAAATGCTTTGTAGCTGCCTTCTGAGGTCGATTGCACTACCGTACTGCCCTACCGGGTGCCACAAGATCAAGGGATTTTATTCCTTGGAAACACTTTTTGATGTAATTCTGAGCCTTCTCGGGGTCCCTCGCATCACCCAATATTTCAAGCATGTCAGAATTAGAAACGAAATAGAATCGAGGGAATTCCTGTCTGCAAACGAAAGACACAATAGACTGCAACATGTGCCATGGAAAATTCTTAATCAAGATCCAGACACCATGCTGAACCATTGTGAAAGAAAATATGAAGAGCCCCTGGAAAACAGAAAATAAAAAATATTAGAAAGTGTGTTATGCGAAGAAACAACATGAGCACAGAGGGCGTCAGATCTCATCAAACGAACCTTTTCCTCTCCAGGTAATCATCGAGAGACTTTTGGATAGCTTCTAAATCATCATTCATAAGACGGAGTTCCTCCTTTATGTTTGGTTGGCTGCAAGCATTGACCAGTGTGGAAGCCTGCTGAAAATTCAACAGCGTGTAAAAAAAGAGCCTATCTGTTCTATCGAATAGCGTCGCTTCCTGGGGCAGCAGTATGCGGATGTCTTCAGAACCTGTCATCTCGTAGACACAGAGGCAAAAATGCTTTTCTTGTCCACAGCAATGAGTCAAAGGGCACTTTTAAAGGCTCCATTTTTGTCCCCCTACCTCGAAAGACATTTTCAAGGTACGCCCATTGTCTTTGCACCTGTTGCAACAGCTCCAAAAGTTCCGCTATGACTGAAAGAGTAGACTCCCAATAGGTTACGATATCTTTGAAGGGGACATGAAACTGGTCGTTCTTAATGGTTGAAAGGCTCAGCAAATGCTCCTCTAGCGTAGACAGAAGGTCTTCGTCTGTTTCGACCCGAAGCATGTTAGTCTTGTATGGCACAATTTTCAGCTCCAATGAGCTCCACACAGATATAATTTCATTGAGTGCCGCCTCGATCTTGAATTCCTTTCTTGCTTCTTCAGTCAAACGGGAGACCAAATCTGTAAAAGATTACGCATAGGTTTTGCTTGTGCCATCAAGCCAGCGATTTGTTGAATTGCGTCAAGCGCGTTGCTTACAATAACAGGAGGGGCGCGTAACACATACCAGAACGACGCAGAAGCTCCAAATGAAACACAGACTTCAAAGTGAACTCCCGCGAACGCTGGTCAAATCCTTCGGCTACTTCCGCCTTGATCCGATCCCAGTGACGATCTCGAATTGCCTGAACAAGTGATGCATTTTTGCCCTTGTTAGGCGCTGTACTTGCTGCTGTGTACGTTATTTCAGAAGTTTACCTTTTGCGCACTAGAACCCAGAGGAACGTGGTCCCCACATTTAAAAATGGCTCAAGCAGCTTGTGTCAAGAAAAACAAGTTGATTATGCAGAGTGCTCACAGGGTCTAAGAGATTGGTCACGAGAGGCAATGCCTGTATCACTTGCTCTAGCTCATGCTGAATCCTTCTCCAAATAGGCCAATCCCTGCCCTCTTTGATTTTAAATAGACGGTTAAAAAACGCGTCGCCTTGTGCATAAATCTCCGGAACATTTAATGAATAAAAGGGTTTGGAGCTCATTGACTCCCATGCTTCGTCCCAGTCGTTCTGAGGAGCACAATGCCATGGCATCGTACTCTTGAGTACACAACTACATTCTTCGTAGAGGTGCTTTTTTTCCTGTAGTGCTAGTGAATTACTGTGTGCCTAATATAGGGCAAAGGCACTTACCTTCAGCGACCACACGTCCCACAACTTGTCGATATCACTTTCCATCTGTTCCAGGTCCCGGTTGCTGTGGTACTCAATCCCGAAAAACTCAAGAATCGGTGAAAGCTCCTCCCTGGAAGCAGCAAGCTTATTCAGGTCGGCCTTGAACCCCTCTAGAATCCCGAATGCTGTGGCGGCCTCAAATTTGAAACTTGATCCGTCAAATGGCGCGGAGATCATAAATTGTTTAAAGAGGTCTGATGTCCTGCGAGCTAGGGAGGTGACAAGCATCTCGGCATCAATTTTCATGGCCTTCTTGGTCCTAAAGTAGGAAAAGAAGGACAAAAAGAAAACACCGTGCACGTATTCAAACAGAATCAATCGTTTCACACGTTATACGTTTGGGCAGAGAAGCACTTTGCTCATGCATACACACTTAAAATATACAAGAAGCTCGTGCGTCTTTCATTTCATCAGAACTTTGCAGGACTGCTATTCAACCTTGTGGCAAACCTACCGGATAAGCATGCTCTCTGCAGCGTCTAGTGCTGCCTGGAAGCCGTCAATTGCTGGCGCAAGCTTTTCCAGCTTCGCCGCTTCTTCTTCAGGCACATGAACTGAGCGTAGCGCAAATAACGTTTTATCTGTGTCAGTAAGGGTTGAGCCAGTAAAGCACAATGAGAGGGCTGAGGAATGTGGCGAAGCTACAGAATACGCAAAACTGTAGAGAAAGCTGTGTACTGTAGTCAAGGCATTCGACTTTATTTGAATCCGAGCAATTTCAAAGATTTGCATTCTGTGTCTGATTCAATGTCCTTAACTTATACCTCGAAGCTCTCGAAGAGTAGAAAATTGCTCTTGAAGAGGCTTTATTCTGCCGCGTAATTCTGGCAACTTTTCTTTGCACAGACTGCACAGCTCAACTTGGCTTCTTATCTCTTCAGTATTAGTAGGAACTCGCTGCAGAATTTGGGTGTTCGCTGAACCACACACTCCGCTCTAAAATGCAAACACCTAACTTATCCACATATTAAGAAGTCTCCGAGGAGAGGTTTTTCCCATTTATAGCTGTAGCAAAACATCTCAGGCTTCTATAACCACCTACACTCAATGTAGTCGAAGATCGCGTTTTGCTCCTTTCTTGCGCTGTCATGCAAATAAACAGTCAGGGCTGTTTGCTTCATGGAGCAATGTCCCAGCAAAGATTGCTTTAATTGTGTGAAGTCGGTTTCTAGGAAGCAAATAACCGTCTGCGGATTCGTGCACAACACGGCACGTATTTCCAGAAATCATATTGGCTGGTGAAACTCAAGAAGCGTGAGTACGCAGTCGCTTTCTGGCATATAAATATGTGCCCTACATTTGCTAGCGTGCTCACCTTCGATTCTTCCTGCTGTATGTCACTTTGATACTCTCCGTATTCCTGAATTGAGGAAACGACTACGTGTAATGGCTGTTGTGTGCTGTGAAGCAGGACGCTTAGGGCTTCTGCTGTTTCTCCAAGAAGGCACGAATAATTCGTACTCCACCACTTTAAACGCTCAAGAAGCTTGTGTGATGCACTCCCTATACAGCGTGACACCTGAAATAAGAGATGCGCAACGAAAGGCTTCCTTGTGTACGCCAACCCAAGCATTCCAAGAGCCTGTACGCATTTCCTATGCATTTCCAATTGGCACCTGTGATGTTAACTTTTCGCATTCTTCGTCTGTCGCCAGTGCAGGATACCAGCCTTCGGTCTTCGTGTGCGATTCCTTCTCACCTGTACCGCACTCTAGAGGCTGGGGAGCTCAAAGTTAAACAACAACGATTTCATTCCACTCGCATGCAAAAGTTATTCAACTTGGCCCTACTCAATTTCTCAATCAAGAAGAAACACAGCGGTACACGAACTACGGCAGCTGTGGATGAATCGTTCGAGTGTTTGTATATTGCTTTCAACGGCTAGGGCACAACACAACCTGTTTGGCGTTGAGGGCATAGTCGAAGCCTTACATGAGTCTCTGTAAAGGCACAGCAAATAAAAGTGGGAATATCCGGATGTGAATAGCATTTGTTCCGTTTGCATTATTTGTCGGGCTATTGATTGTGTTTGAGCTTTCCCCGCTCACACTGGTTCGAGAGCTTCGCATATCTTGGGTAGCTGGCTGATTACATGAACCGCATCGAAGCAAACTCCCATAATTGTTTTTTTCAGCTCTTCCATCGGTGGGTCGAATGCCATTATGTTTCCACCTTCAACTCCCTTATCGGTATGCAGCACGGCAAAAACTCTCAACAGCGGAGATGCATCGATGGAATTACGCTTGCTTTCCTTCGGGTACAGTGCTGTCGCAAGTTCCTACGGCAAAAATCAAACAAACTGCATTTTTGCTGAGTCTGTTGAGCACCTGCTTCACCAGCCCTTGCTGCGAGCTGCATATTCGCTGCCTTTTCCCTACTTTTCAGCGACTAAAGTACGGAGATATTTAGCTTAAGTGCATGGCGTAGAAGCCGTGGGTTTGTCTGCCGTAAGCCCGAAGATAAGGCAGCCTTTCGGAAGCTCCATCTTACCTGCAAAGAGGATCGAACAACTCTTCGTAATGCCTCTCTCCATTCAACGTCTATTTTTTCAACAAATGAGGTCCATTCCTTCTGGATGTCTTTATTCTGCTCCTTGAATAGCTGCGCGTCATACACAGCTGTAGGCTAGGTTGAAACATGCAGATGTAGGTTATGTGGCGTTCTAAATCATAGTGTAGCAGTGAGTAGAGCTAATGCGGCCTTTTACCACTTCTTCGGCACTGCACAAGTTCGCCACATCACAGACTTTACTAAATGCACCTCTTCAGTGGCTTGAATAGTCTCCACGATTCTGCTGTGATAGTCTCTCAAAGTCAGTAGAGCAGATCTCTGCGTCTCCGCTTGTTGGCAAAGGAACCCTCCAAGTTCTCGCGTATTCTTTTTGTCAACCTCTATGATCCTGGAACGGGCTGCTGCCTCTATAAAGCTAGTAATCGCCGCCTTTGCATGGTGGAATCGGTTCACTGATTCCCAGACTCCTTGGCAATCCCTCCAGGCGCCACGCACGAAAAACTCCTTGATACCCTATTCGAGAAAGCACGAAAGCACTTTGTTCGTCTGCCTTATGTCGTTTTGTCGGCCATTGAAGCGGGAACACGTGCAAACTCATTTCGGAAGCGTGTAGGTGTCCCTAATTAAATGTCATTACCTTAGAATTCCACGTCAGCTTCTGAATTCCCGGGGATATCTTTCTATCGAGCGCAGAAATGTGTTGTTGAAATAATCGTCGTTCCTCGGGCTGAGAGCATGCAATGCCAATTAAGTGGACCTTCAGAAGTCCGAAGAAGCACAAGTTGCTCCATCCCACTCATTAAATAACTTATCCATGAGCTCGTTGAAGCTCCATGAAAGTTTTCAGCATCGGGAACTAAAAATGTATGACGTATTTGCAATTTATTTCAGTATAGCGCTTGCCGCTAAACTTTCAAGTATTGTATTATAGGCCTTCACGATTCTTAAAACATGTTGCTGAAGAAGAAACAAACGGTCCTGATGCCTCAAAAGCTCGAGAACAGCAAACGGAAGGCGGATGGTTTGGTCTTGCAGGATCTGCCAAAATCGAGCTTCTTGCAGGATACTGTGCAGCCGCTTGTCAAAATTAAGTTCTAGCCAGCCACCTGTAGAATTACACAGGTCAGAATTTGTTGAATCCGTACGCATCAGCAATGCTAAGGCAAGTGGTACATGGATGCATCATCGATGATGCCTCCGTGTACCCGGTGCTGTTTCGCTTCGGATGGTCATCCGGACGTTTTTTGGGCGGCACTGAATACGCTGTGGCAGTGGAAATACTGACCTCTTGATTTGGTAAGGATGCATATGTCGCAGCCAAACTGTGGGAGGTCAGATGTTTGACTGGCCTGACCGGAGGGCATCAGTGTATCAAGGTCTTGTAGCCATTCCTGAAATGACTTTTCGATAAAATTCTGCAGAGCCCCATCAACAGTGCTTCAACAAGTAAACTATGTTGAAGAAGGCAGCTTTCCATGAAACGCATGTATTCAGTTAGTCCCAAGTCGGCTCAACCACATAATTAGCGTGCGGCAGTGAGTATGCGCACATGCAGCAACGCCGCTACATTTTCGAAGAGTTCGAGAGTTTGTTCTGCTTCCTTTCCATCAGCGGGTAGAGCTATACTTCGGAGAGCGTGCAGCTGTCTCTGGATATGAATAGCTGCTCCTCGGCACCAAAGTGCAGCTCCTGCCTTGCTAGGATGGAGTAGCTTAGTCAGCAGAAACGGAGCCCTATATTTCTTCAGATTATCGAACTGTCTTTTGATGGCTAATAATGACTGCAATGAACGCATCCATAAACTAGCAGAGCAGGCGAAAAAAGTCAACCTTGTTTACTAGTTCGATGTGGCCAAACCAGTATTGCGCTTCTGTTCAGGTAAACCAAGCTAAACCCCCAAGCAATTTGATTGGCAACATTTCGAAGTTACAAACGCAGCAAATTCTTGCCTGCGAAAAAAGTTTCCATACGTCTCCTGCCTTTTTTTCCAAAAATCTTTGAACTTTTGGCCTTTTGGCGAGAAGTTTGAACCCGTCGTAGATCTCACATGCTTCCTCAACGGTAGCGACTCTCTTAAAAGCAGTCGCAATAACATTTGTGTACATGCATTCCTGGTCGCGAACCTAATATTATGCATGAGGGGACAAGACCCTTCGTAACAGAAATATCAAAGGTCGTTCCCAGTCAAGCCTAGCTTCATATCTACATGCCGCTGCTCACTAATGCGGCTACCCGCCCGCAGACGCAGGCCAAGCGTCAAAAATAGGATGTTATCTAACCTGTTCTTTGAAAAGAGCGTATTCAGTGTGCCAGTTTGTAGCCTTCACTTGAAGGACGTTACGTCCCATTGCACGCAACCTTGAAAGGGTTTTACCAAAAGCTTCTTGCAAGTCGCGTATGCTGCTGCGAAGAGCTTCCGTTTGGAAGGCGCCAAAGAATGGGAGGTTACATGAGAGGGTATTTTGTTGCGGAGCGACACTATAATATCCCTCCTGAATGCTGTCTCTCTCCTCCTGTTGCTTTGCCTGATAAGAGGGATGGAATTGAAGCTGGGCCTGGCAGACATCTAGAAGGTCACTACATCGCTGCACGAAGGCATCGCTCTACAATGCAGATTCACAGAGCAGCAAACACCCAGCCTGTCAGCACACTGAGCTGGGCCTCCGCATTGTTCTACAATGCAGATTTAGAAGGCAGTAAGTGCCCAGAATATCACCGAACAATGTGGCGATCTCTTTCACGGTACTCTCGCCGCATCAGCCCTTTGGAGAGCTTGAGGCCAGTTAACTTACCTCGGCGAATGCAGCGCCATCTGCGAACTCCCAACAGCACGAAGCCCTCCCTTCAGCCTTGATTAATGCAGAGAGGTGACTGAAAATTTTGTTGAGAGCAAGGCCGCATTGGACGGCGTTTTGCAGGCTCTTCATTGGCTCTTCCACGTCTCCTACCCACATAGAATCGACATTTACTGAGGCTTGCCCACGCCGAATAACTTCGCCAGCGATGTTACGCAAAAGTCCTGAAGAAAGCCGGTGGGCGCACTAACAGAACTGAGCTTTTTCAGATTATTAGTCTATAGCGCCTCAACCTTAGCAAAGAGTAAATCACGAAGTTCTAAACGCGTCAGGATTAGTTAAAGGATTCTGTTGTGCAAATTAGAAGGGCCTTCCTGGTTACCACCAATTCTGTCTGGAGTCGTATAATACTTGCTATGTGTAGCAACTATTCGGACCGCCATGAGCAGCTTCGTCGCTGCTGCAGGTATTTGGTGGGACTCCGCTTCTCGTAAAGCCTGGCATGGTCCCCGCAGCACCTCCAAGAACTTCAAATTTTCGGCAGCTTGACTTGCAGCTGCAAGCACCTCTTGTTGGACAGCTCTGCAGAGACAAGCACGTAAAATTCTTGAAGATAACGGCATACGTATGTTGGCTGCATTGCAGAATCGTTCTAATGGAATGCTAATGGCAGGTCCTTCAGGGCACATACTGGAACTGCATGACGTATGCCGACTTCGCAGCGTCGAGTATCTTGAGGGCGGATTGGAGTGATGGCTCCTGAAACTGTCTTAAGAGTGAGCTCAAATTCTGTGCATACTCAGTCCACCTCTGGATTTCCCCGAGATGCCCTGAGTCGATCGCTCCCTCTGATCCCTCCTGAGAAAAAGGAGATTGATTACAGAACGCTCTCTGAGGCTCAGCTGGGAGTTTGGAAAGCTAAAAGGCGCAAGCAACTACGCTACTCGGGATATGGCGTGCCTACGCGAAAGAAAACCACTAATGGGACGACCTGACTATAGATGCACCTGGAGCGCCAATGTTTCCTTCACCTGCCGTGTCCACGATGCTGCCAGTGCCTCCAGGCGTTGAACAAGGTCACGATCACGCAGGCATGCAGCGACATCTGTTAGGTCTTCAAGTGGGAGGACAAGCGTTGCGCAGCCCTGGGCACGATGAACTATGTCCGTCATTCGGCTAACATAGTTACTCAGCTGCGAGCACAGCTCATGTAGTGATTTGTTCCTTGCATTATTCAAGTCATTATTCTGTCATTTTTCCAGCAAATGCATTAATACTTGTCCTACTATTTGCTTGCAGCCATTGTGCGATACCAGTATTTCATCTTACTCTTTTCAAGACTTCCTTCTTAAAACTTTGCGGCCATGCGTGATTTTGTCCAAGAACGGGTATGTACACCCCACGAATAAATGCGACCACGCCTTCAAGAACGCCACCGTGGAACGAGACACATAGCAGTTGCTCCTCCGGAGCGTCTCGTTTCACCTTTGAAGCATCCCGCTTACTGACGAACACGAGTGCACTTGCACTTTCCTGCTGCACACCGCCGTGCTGCAGCATAGGGCCAGCGCAATGTACAGGAAGTTCATCGCTGAACATAAGCCGCGAGAGACCCCACCTTTCAGCCGTAGATCCATCTTCCTCGCTACCTCTAGGAAGAGGTGGGCGAGGGCGCCTGCTCATCCACAAAAACCAACGCTGCCGCTCTTTAGAGTTGCAAAATTTCGCGAATTCCTTCGTGTGGTCCGGTGTCCAGTCTTCATCTGCCACGAAGCCAGGCAACTGAATTTGAGCAATGAGCCACCGAGCTAGGTATTCTGTTGCTGCCAAAGACCAGTAGTCATCTGGAGTAGTGAAGCTTCCCTCCTCTGGTATTCCTCTAGGATTTTCCGCTACACAATTGAGGGTGCTTGCGCCCTTTTGCCTATCCTCAAGTGGCGCCGAAGTCTGACTCTCAGGCTCTTCCTGCGTCATTCTGATCCAGCCTTCGACACCCTTCAATAAAGATGCTGCAGCAAATTTGGCTTAAGGTCTGCCTAGCGTTGCCTGGTCTCACATCCAGACTGCGGGTAACAAAAAAGTGTGGCAGGTGGTGTTCTCCTGGAAATACCACTGCCAGGACTCAGGGATATTATTTGCGAATTTTGGTTGACGTCCACCAATGGAGCAGCAGGAGGAGCTTCTTGCATTGGCAGGCTAGAAAACAACCAAAACGCAAGGAAGCAGTTACTGTGTACATCGGGTTCCTCGATACTGTAGGGGGCAAAGTTCTAGGACATTCCCTCCTATGGGGATTTTGATAGCTAAGTGCACTCGGAGCAAGCCGAGAGAAGCCTGTTGCTCAAGGATGCAAGTCCTAATATGGGACTTAACTAGCTTACTGTTTTTCTGGTTAACTGCGGCGCGGGAACGTGCCTTCTTTACGTAGCACTAGGCAGCACCTGAGTCCTCAAGCGAAGCACGACAGTGAGAAAAGTGAGTTACATATCTTGATCAGCTTTAACAGTGAATACCACAAGTTTGGCGAGTGTATTCAACAGCACTATTTTCATTGCGTGGGGTCCTGCCCGAACCCCTGACACTACTGGGGCGACTCCTAAAGTCACTAAATTTCCATCTAGGCCTACATTGACAAGCTCAACAACGCTAGAAACGTTGACCTAATGAAAAAAGAATAAAACTTGACATGGAAATCTCCCTGATAGCAGGTCCGTTTCTGGGTGGAGGAGCTCCCTGGGTGGGCGCTGCTGCCAAATAACAAATAACAGTGGGCTGCTCATTCAGCTGCTGTGACTCACAATAAAAAGCCTTTCTAAAAGTTTCATTGCGTAAAAATCCATTGGATTGGGTTAATATAGAACTCCGCCAGCCCTGAATGTTTACACACTGTGTGGGCCTCACGCTTGTGCGCGAGTGTTCCCTGGCTGCCTCCAAAAAAAAGTGCGCTGCAGGTGGCCCAAAATGTTAAAGCTTACTCTGTAAACGTAATTCATACTTCTCGTTTTAAAGTAGTATACTTGGGGCTAGGTGGATGACTACGCTAGAAAGAGATCAGCTCACCATGGAGCGACTGGGGTCACCGAATTAAGATCGTCTCAATGAAGAGCAGTCTTATACCAGGAACTCAATGCAAAGTATCCCACTTGTCTACAAGAACCGTTTTGTCATATGAAGTACCAAGGCATGTGCTCTGCATGTGGATGGATCGAAAAGTGGGGCTCGTGAAGTTACCATATTCGCGCAGCATAGTAGCATACCAGCACAGAGCTTCTGATGGGACAACATCTCCGAGCAACCGACTTTTGAAAGAGTTTTCTCATGTGAAATGGAAGGGACTAACTATGACTGCGGAGTTGTAGCTTCCATAGTGTAGCACTTCCATGTAAATTCTGAGACATGATCCGAACTCGAAGCACTCGGGCTTTAGGGCTAGCTCGCAGTGGCCGCGGTTCACCGAACTGGATATCGTGCTGAGCTTTCTCTATCATGACCTCTCCATTTCCTCTGGTGAGAGCGAGGGCGGGACGCCATGTTACCGCAACATGGTAGCACACCAGCACAGAACTCCTGATGGGACCACACGTCCGAGCAACCGTCTCTTGAAAGAATTTGCCCTGTGCAGTGGAAAGGACCAAGTGTGACTGCAGAGCTGTGGCTTCCAATGTGTGGCACCTTTGTGTAAATGGTTTGAGATAATCCAAACTGAAAGCATTGCGGCTTTAGGATTAGGTCGCGGTGGCCACGATTCTCCGAATCGGTTAGCGTGCTGAGCCTTCTCCATCATGCCATGATCATTACTCCAGTGAGAGCGACGGCGCGGGTTGGGAGCCAGTGCAGTGGCAGCTGGCAAGAGCAAATTTTTTTCCAATTTTTATGTCAGTTGCGAAGGCAGTTTACGTTCCCCGAGAGATGATAAGGACTAGCTGTTCGTATTCCCTTTCCATATTTAGTATCGGCTTAGTTTCGCTTTCCTCAAGGAACGCCCGTACATCTCCTATTTCTCTGGTAAGTTCTTACCCGTTGCATGCTGTACTTTTCAGGGGTAGCTGCCGTAGCTGCCTCAGCCGGGAGTTCCAGAACAATGTACTAAAGATCTCCCCGAAGCATGATTCACTATGCCGAATGTTTGTGTCTGCTTGCGGATCTTTGGGTCTACTAGTCAAGTGCATGCTAGCCATAGTGTTTGGAGCAACCACCTGCTTTTGGTGACCTAAGGTCGACGCCACCTTTGCTGCTTCGTGTTTTTTGATATCTGTAGAATCGTGGCTGCAAGAGGCGCTGTATATGAATACGAGAGTTTAAGATATTTGTTGCGCGCCGAGGTGCAAGCTGTAAGTAGCACAAGATTATTATTCATGCTTTGTTTTGCTTTTGAAGGCATTCGAGGGAGGTCGGCATTCACACTGTAGGTATCTGAGCTGCGCCACTTTTGGCTTTGTTTTCCTGGCTGTGTTGTTTACCCCAGAGCTCATTATTTTGTGCACGTGCTTCGGTGTTCATTGCAAGGTCATCGTCTTATTTAGGAAAACAGCACATAATTGGCCTCGAAATGAGTACACTACGCTTTAGCATAGCACTAGCAGAATGAGGGCTATTGCCGGGGCTTCTCAAGGACCAGAATAAATCTAATATTATTTTGGATCAAAAGCTGGACTGGATGCTCAGCAGCTCTTTTCAGTGCATATTCCGCTGCTTCCACGCATCTCAACAATACCAACTAGCTTTCTTTGGGCTCGGATTTTCCCATATCGTTGAGTCGCCCGCTACACAGAAGCACGTTTGCTTCTTGCAACATCATAAGGTCGCGGAGCCTTTTTCTTGTGCAGTGTTATAGTTCAATGCTGCAGAATGCTGCACCCTCTCAAGCGAATAAAAAGCGTGAGAGATAACACCAGATAGTGGACCTGGAGTTTTTCAGGTGAGCTTAAGGCTCTAAAAGATCCACAGGCCCTCGCATCTGCCTCTCTTATGCCCGGGGTCTACCTTTCAGGGCCTGGTTTATGCGAAAGGGGGCCAATTTCTGGTGCATCCTGATAAAATATGACGTTTCGTTCCCTTAATCTATTTAGCTCTGCCTTGAGGGAGTTTATCAGCTCCTCCTTTTCCAGTATTCGAGCTTGCATTCGAGACAAAACTCGTATTTGGTCTGCTGGCTCCCACGTAAGAGCTCGCATTTTTCCGGCAGCGCCTGAGCATAGTAATGGACTACGCACTGTAGCCAAAGTTGGGCCCCAGGCTGCTCAACACGCAACAAATTTTGTGTGCAGATAAATCCAGGACCAGCTGGTAGCTTTGAACAAATGAATGGTTTTTCTGAAGCCTGGCAAATGTCGCGTTGGACTCACGCAAGTTGGACTGGTGATCCTGGGCACGGCGTAGAACTACAACACGCTGCTTAAAATCTCGGTTTTGCTCGACACGCTGCAGCTGCCCCTCCATTCGCTTTATAGCGGTTTCCTGCAGAGCGGCAGTTACCTAATAGCTGCCCATTGCACCAGAAAGGATTTATTTTTCTTATTATTCTTGGCCGGATGGACTGTCTAATTCGCTTAATTTCATGCTTCTCCTGTACGCGCCTTCAGTTTCTGCGGCCAGTGGCAGCACTACGAAGCGAATTTGTGCCATTGCTATCCAAAACGAAAGCGAAAAGCTAAGCCTGTTGGCGTACCCGTTGCTTTATTTCGGCTAGCACCGCTGCCATCTTTTTCTTCAGCTTCACCTTCGCCTCTTCCAGTGACTCAACCTCGTTGTCACCTTTTTGGGTATCTTTCAGGGCATCAGCAGGCACCTGAGAAGCCCAGCTTTGGCTACTTGGGCCAGCTGCAGACACGCTTTGCTCTTTATTAGAGTTCCTTGCTCGCGCAGTTGATATACTTCCTCCTGAGAAAAAAAAAACCTATAAGCAAAACTAACGGCTTGGCCGAAGCACTGAGCAGTTTCGTTGCCGAAATCCTGACCTAGCCAAATATACTAACCTGAACCAGGTTCCTGTGAACAAAACTTTTATTCTTCCGATTGAATTAGTCGTGTTTACCAGCCTTTGCTGTCCTATTCTCTTGCTGTGTAAGCTAGCAAGTGATACCCAAGAGCATTAGCCTGAGCTTTTGTGTCACAAGACACCGCCATCGTGAATTTTGCATTGCAGCCTACCTGGCATTTGCAAAATTCGCTGCATGCTTCTAGTAATGCGTAGTAGATGAACATCTTTTGTTCTCTCAGACACATCTATTGCCTCTAGTTCCAGTAGCCTTGTTCGCCATTGCAGAGACTCTACTTGCCGGCGGAGTGCCTGCACCAATGTGCATCCAACGAGAATGATGCGTCGACTTCACAAAGATCCACATGTGTATCTCTTAGTCCCATCGACTGACGAATGAGCGTTTGGTTTGTGCCTGACTTTCATGGCTTCAAGCAGCTTTAGCTTCTGCCGCCCCCCGGAGATAATATCTTGCTTGTAGGCATCTACTGCTTCCTGGCTAACAAGGCATGAATCAGAGAAGTCAAACGGCTCATGCAGTGGTGCAACTGCATCAGGAAGCTCTCCGACAGTGCCTCTTTTAATTCGCAGTAGCAAATCGACATCTAATCGCGATTGCTCGAGGGCTTCGGAGGAAATGTTCAGCTGGAGACGCAGTGCTGTTTCTGCTGCCTGGTGCTCCTCTAGCCTCTGCGGTACAAATTTTTGCGCATTTTGCAACAGATGATATTCTACCTAATGCTTGCGAAAGGAATCTCAACTTAGAAATACCTGTTTTTATCATCTTCGCTGTTCCGTTTTGGAGTCACGCACCTGTTTAATTGAAGTTAGTTTGCGCTGCTCGGCATCTGCAGCCTCCGTGGCAAGAAACAACCGCTGCTGGGCGAAGACTGAGTCACGCGAAGCTTCTAAGACCTTGCAGAGCGACGTATCTGGGCTAGCAGAAAGCTCCGCCTGTGACAAACGAAATCTACTCTACGGAGGAATATGCTGGCATGAATGAGGTGCTGCACCATGTTAACAGGGTTACATCTGTCTTTTTCCTGAGACGCCACTCCTCTTCACCATGTGACTCTGATACCATGCGCCTTCTCACCTTTAGAGCATCTGTTGCAGTGTCGAGGCGATAACTCAATGCTGCGCATTCTCTCCGAAGAGCCTGCTCTGGCTCTTCCTGTGTTTCCGCTGGCTTGCGTAGACGCTGCGTTTCATCCATTGCTGCTCTACAGTGGAATCGCACAGAGCATTTCGCTTCCGGGGCAGTTCTTATTAGTGAGCCCCTAGAACCTATACAGGAGACGCTGAAAGGTAGAAATTAAAAACGACTGAGAGATACAAATATAGAATTTAGAAGTCCACTGCCTCACGCATCATTAAGCTTCTTATTGACAGCGGCGAGGGTCTCAGATGGAACATGTACGAGCCCAAGAGCTGCAAGAAGTGCAGTTCCTTTAGTTTTTTGGTCGTGTTGTGCTGCGGCGCGCTCATCGTCTAGAAGCCAACATGAACCCTGCTGCTTTTGAAGCTCTTGATGTAGCTGCTGTACCTGTGCTGTAGAGTTCTCAAGCCTTGACTGAATCTCTGCTTCAGCCGTTTCGTTTGCGGTCTCCTGTGCAATGCTGTCCGTGAGACGGGCACTAGCTAACTCAGTGAGTAGGAGCTCTTCTTCATACACCCGCCTACCAAGTGCAATCAATAGGATAGGATAGCAATGCACTAGCTTATTGCGAACACATGAATGCGCCGCAGTACAGCCTGGCTGAGAGGAAATCTAGAGCACTGCTTGTTTTCGTTGGATGGAGAGGCCACCAGGTGATGGCACGTTGCGGGAATGAAGCATAAAAAGCCTCGACGCTACTGGCCTGACAAGAAACCTTTCTAATGTGCGAAACATTGGTCTCAGGCATGTAATTGGGCTCTTCTTTCAGTGGCTGTTGAATCACCTAAAACAAATTTAAATCGATGTGCACGTGGCTACTTTCTCCCGAGGGCGGAGGTTTTTCTCTGTAACATCGAGGTTCCCAGCCTCATTGAAAAGCTGTGTTGCCGCACAAATCTGCACTTCAAAACTTTGTCTTACTTCCAGTCCTTCAGATTGAGAAGGTCGGCGCGAAGCTGGGCTGCAGTGGAGGTAAGCTCGTCCCTGTAAAGGAAATTAACACGCTTTTTCTATGTCGCTTGCCGCTTTTCAGACGTCCATGCAATGTGTAATAGCATCTTCCACCTCCTAATCTACTTCATTTTTATTGCCTGCTGGCATGGTTATCCCCCGCGTGAGACATTGTCTCTGTCCACCGTTTTTCCTCATTGCCAAACGTTGAAACGCAGCCCGTAAAATGTTACCGTTTGATGTTCTTCCTTCTTGGTCACTGTAAGGACATTTGTGTGCACTTTGGCTTACTGTCCTACCTCATTTTTTTTAACTCTCCTTGAATTTTTTCCTTGAGGGCGCCCTGTTTTTCCTTTAGAGCAGTCAGTTGTTCTTGGTAAGCTGCATATTTGGCGGCCTGAGCGTCTGTCATCGCCCCAGGGGTAACACTTCTCATCCATGCCTCCCTGTTGCAGCAGTGGAATTGGACAAATCTAATTTCAGCCAATGTTTCGTTGGATATACCTCGTTGGTCATGAAGGGCTTGCAAGAATACAGCGCATATTATCTTCTATGTTATTTCATGCCGCAACATTGTTTTCTGTGAGCGCCTCTAATACTTACCATTTGTCAGCTTGCAGTTCAAGGGCACTGAGTGCGTCTTCGGCCTTCAACTTCCCTCCCATCATTCTTTGAAGAGCTCTCTGGGCAGCTTCGTCTGTCGGATGGACTGCTTCACCAGGCAGCAATGTTCCTTGATCTCCTTTCGTCAGTCCTGGCATATCTGCAGTTTTTGGAGCTCCAACCAGTGCGCTTGCCTAAATGCCGGATAATAATGACGCGTATACTCAGCAGAAAACACGAACTACACTTCCGGTCATGTGATGTAGGGATAGGCTCGGCTCCACAGTCAGCAAGTCGTTTTTCGCTTACTAGATCCTTTACTGTATCCTCAGTCAAGGGTACTGACAATTCTGGGCCTGACTGGTCATTGGCCTCTCCTATGTGGGCTGCGCATTCCCTCGCCTTCGTAGCTAACTGCTGCATTTTGTCTATTTTTCGAAGAACGATGCTACTACACTCCTCTAGTCGCCGGTTGAAAGAATTTTGGAGCTGCAAAAGCAGGTGATTGAGTAACCGGCAGCGCAAGTCTTAGTGAACATTACCTCAATGGGTACATCTCAAGAAGAAAGTAAAGCACTCGCAAAGCTCTTCTTACCATGCGTAAATGCAAGCGCGCCGAAGGCGCTGAATTGGCTAAAGTAGCGAATTTTGTTATCTAGAGCTTCCGCTGAGTTAGAATATTTTGCACGTTTCGCCTACCTCAGCCAATATCGCGCGCAAAACCCAGAATTGGATGCGACGTGAGGCATTGGTTGCAATCAAAAATGGCATCTTCAATAGCCCGCTTAAACATTTGAGGGGCTCCTGGGAGTAAATCACTTGCCGGCGGCTCGCTGTCCCTGCTCCATCAGGGGTCGTTTGAGGCGCAACTGCGCTTTCTACAGAAGGTTTTGTAGCCTCGCTACAGTCTGCACGCCGGTTGGGGCAACAGGCATGGGCTTTCGCTTTAACGCACGGGATGTGCGTTGGCCTGGGTTTTGCTCCTCTAAATGGAGCCCAATAGCTTCTTCCCATAGGTGAGCCACTTATCACAGCCGCAGCCGATGCAGTTTATTCGGTTCTGACCTTGAGTTTGTTCTAATGAATGGTAAAAAGCCAAGTAGCGTTGTGCACTTTTGCCGAAGCCGCCTATAGGAGGTGCAAGATCTTCCTGTTGCATCTGCAGCATTGATTCATGGGAAGGAAGCAATTGTCTTAGCCATTCGTCTTCCTTGAGCTGTAGTTTCCTGAAATGCGTCATCAACATAGCAACCATGCAGGCTCCTTGTGCGCTGTCAGTGTATGAGCGTTTTGTGCTGCACTGGTCTACTATATGCAGGGCTCCTAAACTGCGTTTCATGAGGACAGCTAGGCTCATGAAACTTTCCTCAAGAAGATAAACTTTGTCTCTAGGATAGTATCTCTGGGTCGCTGACGGAAGCGGAGGTAGCTCTTCTCAGTAATCACGCTACCGGGTTTCTCCGCAGGAACAGCGAGCTCCTTGGGAGCAGTGAGGATCGAGGCTTGCAAATGCTGCACCAAGCTGCGGTGAAATGCAAAAAATGCGTGTTGAAGCAGCAGCAGCTGCTGCTGCTTTTCCATTTGAGTTGCGATAGCTTGTTGGTTGACAATCATGCGGACACTGGCGTCCACGTTCGCCGCCTCAGTTTCCAGACTGCGAAGAGCCTCCGAGCCCTAAAGCAGCCACACGTTCATACTTGCGCCTCGGAAAATCAAAACAAAGTTTCATTTCCACACCTTTTGGGAGAGCAGATGGACGTTGCTAGAGGCAAATGCCATTGTCATGCATGTCGGAGTGTTCTCACTGTCACTCTTTCAACTAAAGTCTGTAGCTCTTCTTGAATGGCTTGCTTTTCGCGCATAATAGCCTCCATCTGTACTTGCACATCAGGGGCCGCAGATAAGCGACGAGACGTATACAAGCGAGACTTCTTCGGCAATAACTGTGAACTAGATGGATCGTCATGAGCTTCTTTCAAATCGTCGAGATCCTGGAGAAGCTTGCCTTCTGGAGAGGCTCTGTTGGAGGAAGTTGAACTGCATGCACAAGCATTCAGAGTCACGTAATGCTGTACTGTCATTTATGTAGGATTGGGTAGCGAAAATAAATGTGAATCTGCTCCGTGTAAGGCACGGGGTAGGACAGCCGACAGTGCTTCTACAGAAGGCTGCCACCTTACCAAGAAAATTCAACTCTAAAGGAAGTCACTTGCTCTGTCTCGTCACTACATGCATGTGGCTCTAATTTTCCTATGCACTTCTCAAGCACCCAAAGCTGGAACAAGCCTGGTTCCCTTAAGGTAGCCACAGCCACCTGCCCCTTTGCAGTTGCGACGGTCAGAGATAATCGTGCGTGGTGAACTCCCCATGAAGTGATACACGGGGCTACTGCACAAACGTTGCACTTGTTCGCCAGCGTTTTGTACTGCGCATTTTTGTCTACTAGTAGCGAACGCGAAGCAGAGCTTCTCAGCAATTCAGGTTGAAGCAGCGTCCTCAAGAATTGCCCATCCGCTTGAAGCGCAAGCACCAGAATGGGTCTTTCTGCAGTAGCAAAATGTTTCTCTTTTGCGGGCTCCCTTGTTGTCTCGCTTATGTCGCACAACAGTCGCACCCGCTGTATCGGAAGGCAGCCAATGGACACGTATGTAAGGGGCGTGATAGCTGGAGCAGCCACGAATGCCCTTGCACCGCTACAGGATTCACCGAACACGTCTCGCAAGTGAAAGAGTACAACCCCTCCAGATGCAGTGCCAGCAGCCAGAAAGGAGCCTTCGCTTGCTATACAGAGTGGTGCCATGCTAAGCCGCGTGCAGCGAATCTGCAATTAACAAAATGGAGAGGTATAATAGCGCACAAATATCCAACCGCCAGCGGTGAGCCTTTCAAATACTCCCAAACCAAGCCTCTGAGCACAGCCCGTGTCGTTGCTTGCCAGTATCTGGCCAAAACTGTTTCATACTTGAAGTTGCTACGATTGAAACAACATACGTGAAAAATAGCACTTATGTTGTTTTAATCGTAGCAGCTTCCATAGAGACAACAAGCCGAAAGTACTATTTGTGGGGACTTTCTTTCAGGGGACTGTTGCACAGTGGCACGAATGATATGCATTTTCCCTCAAGCGTACCTGCGGAAATGATGCAAGCTCTTCGCTGTCAACCCGGGGGATGAACAAGGCGATGCCACTAACTGGGGCCCCAAAGCTTGCTGTTGAGAATGCAACAGAAAATACTCCAATAATGGTTCCCGCAAAACTTGTCGGCTGCTCTTGTTCCTGCTGAAATTCTCTCCATATTTCAACTCCCCTTTTTACCCAGCAGCCTCCATTCTCTGGAATACGAAGAGTAGCGGGAGGCACATGTCCCTTGATTAGCGGTGACTGCAATCGACAAACAGGCAAGGCAAACAACAATTGTTTTCTGCTGCTAGCTTTCGGTGGTAACTATCGAATGCGAAGTTCCAGAGCCTGCGCTTAAGGCCTTTTTTCGCTACATAGGATGCGCGATACGTCTGCAGTGTTCCCGTCTAGCCAGGACGAAAGGAAAAGCCTCTTTAGAACTGTCGTAGGGGTGTTCGTTTCAGTGCGTTCTGGCCCCAGAAAGAAGGCAACCTCGCCACTGGAAGAAACTGCAGCCCAGGCAGTATCTCCGCCCCCATCAGCTACTTCAGTAGAGTGCATGCAGCTTGATGAAGGAGCCAATGACGGCATTCCCTTGATCTTGACCCCTACAATGCACTTGATTGTACCACTTGAAAACCTGCACCAGCAAAGTAGCGGAGCTTGTCTCCACGTCTAGCGATTATGTTGACTCTGGGCGATCCATGTTGCTCATTTTTGTGTTTGTTCGGTCCTGTACTTGCATAAGCATTTCTATGTGCCTGGAATACTCAATACAACGGCATTAATTCACTGTTTCGTAAGCATCTGCTGCAGTAGTACCATAATACCGAGCGTACCGGCAGACTGGTCTGGTGCTGCCATTTTCCAGCCAGACGACAGACCCACCAACAAGGCCCAGAAGGCATTGATTTTCGTGCAGCTCCTCTAGGTTTCCTTCATTTCCTGTCTCAAAATCCATCATGTATCCTAGGCAGCTGATGGATTGCTGAATAATGGAGGAGTGCTGTAGCGTTGGGGAAACTTTCATGCAGTTTCCCGTTTTCTCCACAGAAACCAGCCACTCCCTACGACGCCACATTATCACACACAGTTGCGCTTGCATCCCTTGTATTGCAAGTAAATGCATTCTGTGGGAACGCTCAATAGACCGTATGACTACAACAATGAGTTCTTGCCCTATTGCTCCTCAAATATCCAAGGAGTGCATGGAAGGAGCCCACAATTTATGCATGAGATGTGTGTATCTTGATCCATTGATGTGGCCACCAGCAGCAAGCATAAGTGCAAGCCTCTCTGTGTCTGGGAAGTACGGATGTCTCCTTGCCCAGATATTGCTTACATGATTCTTCCAGAGGCATGAGCAGTAGTAAGGCGCAGAAGCGTTTGATGGGGAGCGCAGCCGTCAACAGTGAGTGTCAAACCGACAACTCCACCGAAAGAGGTGCCGGCAAGTGCAAGCATGGAAGCCGTATCACTGCAGATTAGGCGCAAATTATCCCATTCAACAGATCAGTCTTATTTACTGTGGTTCTAGCAAACAGCAATGATGCTTTCGTTGAATACATGTGTCTCCTCACTTTCGGTCTTCGCCATCCGAATCATCCACAGCGGGATCTTTCTCGCTTACTTGAACATCTCCCCATGTTTTGTCTACGTCGGTCTGAAGAGACAGAACATTAAATTAATCGTGTGCGAACGGCCAGTAACGAAACGAAAATTTGATTTTTATTGCCTCATCTACCCGTCTACTTCATGATAAGGAGATAGCCAGCATCTGATCGGTCCGCAGGTGAGCAAACGGCAGGCAAGCAGCTTCTGGTGCTATTGAAGTGCTGCATAAGTGTGGATAGTAATAGCCTTACTTGTATGCAGCTCTCTTTGCTTAGATTCCACACGCAGCCTGCAGTATCGGAGATAAGAAGAGGGGCCAACTCGCTTTTGCGACTGCTTGGCAGTCGGAGGGACCCCAGTGCCCTAAGCTCATGAGGCACCATAATCAGGAGAACCGGGGGCCACTAAGATTGCCACTTAGCAAAGGCGACAACTCAAACCCGATTAGCAGGCGGTGTTCAAGAGCTTTCTGCCAATTGACATAAGGGACGTCTCCTTTCGAATAAGCCCTATGATTCGTAATCTGAGACAGTTTCTTCTGGAACACTATCAGTACCAGCTCAAAGGGACAAAGATACCAGGAGGAAAAGACAATGCCAGCCATGAAGTGGTGCGCTGCATCTACTTTTGGCCAACTCACTTGCTTAAAGTTGTTCCTTCACGCGAGCCTTTTGACATCGGAATCTCAATTCTGATTTGATGCTGCAGTACTACTAGCGGCCCAAAACTGCCACTGTCAGGGGTGGAAATTTGGCTTCTCCCCTTAGCCGCAGTTAGAGATGGGGTATCGTGGTCCTGCTGTAGTTGGGCGAGGTGGAACCTTAGCTCTTTCGCCCTGCTTTCCTGCATTCCAGCCGTGCCCACATATTCTAGCACATGCTGTCACAACGACAGTCTGGTAGCTTTCTTCAGCTGTGAACGCCGATAACAAGTTGAATTTGCTGCACTGCAACGAGTAATACTAAACTATAGGGTCCTGTGTTGCTACTAGCTAGGTTTTTCTCAACTCTCCCATGAGTCGGTTCGCTTACTTCAGCATTCTGTGAAAGGGCTTCTGCTAATCTTTCATTAATTTTGTAGGTATGGAGGACAGACGAGTCTGTCAAGCCAAATAACACGCCTGTTTCATTCTCAGTTGCTAATGAAACGTACTTTTCCTGTGAACTAGAGATCCATGCCAGAAAAGGGGCCCCAGGGTCTTTACATCTCACTCCGATTGCTAGGAATACCTTGTTGCTGAAGGCGAGAAACAGGAAATTACTACAATTGTTGTCATCAGTCTCCTTTTTGCCAGCAGCTACCCAACATGCTCCGCAAAGTGTTACATTTTTCTCCAAGCCAGCAGCGGCACCAGACATTTGTGGCAACAGATTTCCACTTGTAATAAACCGGCATTCTGGACTATCAACCAGCTGCAGGGTAGCTAGATTTGTCTCTGAAAGTACAGCGAAGGCAGTTCCACTTGCAGCGAGCACCCTCTTCGGGAAGGAGGCGAAGTCGTCCCACTGCAGCGTGTGGCAAGCCTGTATCGACCCATCTGATGCATTTAGAACATTGACATGATGGGTTGTGATAACGTGTCCTTGTTGGCCGCTGGCTTGCTCCAAAGTCGACGATAAGCAAAACAGCCGGCCGCCGCACGGTGAAAAATCGAGAGAAACGATTTCCACTGGGCTTGCAGCCGTTATTCTCTGCCTCCAAATGCGCTTTGGTGGAATGCAAGAGAGCTGAAGGAGCAGGACCTCTCCCTCGATGCCAGAGGCGCCCACTGCCAGAAGTTTGCTTGTATCATAACTAGTGCAAGACACAAATACACATTGGTGTGCGCCCGTTGGTTCTTCGGCGTCCGTCGCGAGATTACCGCCAAGTTTAATGTATTCTGTTTGTCCCTGGGAGTCTGTGACGCGCAGATGTTCCCCAGAGAGTTCGCAGATGCAGCCGTCAGAGAAACAGGAGAAGGCTTCTGCATTTGAGCCGCATGACAGCAGCAAAGAAGGCCGCCAGCAGGGGAGGGAATTAGTCATTGCTGCTGAATGGGAGTGTTGCGTAGCATTTCATTCCAGAAAAATACCGCAGTGCTCGAGCACTCACTCGGAAGCACGTTTTGCGTATGAAGAGAAGCACTTCGGGCTAGGTGAGGGCTGCAAGGGCAACAAGATTTCTAGGCCCCTTGTGATTGGCTCGGTGCTCTGAGCATGATGCAGGTATACACGCGTATTCTTAGTACCGTGACTAGAAGTTGAATGTTTTGTGTGGCATTTATGAGGACGTCGCACAATGTTCACTGCAGTCTGAACGTGCTGAGGCGTGGAATAAGAAGGTATGCCAGTCTACTGGGTACTCTAGATGAGCAGACGTACACAATTCACAGTTGTTAAGTAGTTGATTTCATTGGTACTTTATCTCCTTTGGTAAGTATCTGATCTTCAACGTGTGGCTTTCTAACAGCTGGACTAGATCCTGGCCCTACGCCCTAGCAGTGAACGGCAGAAGCAGCTTCCTACTGGTGAAACGAGTAAAATGTTGATTGGAAATCTTAATTTGTTTTTAAAGGCAGCATTTTATACGTTAATTTTGTGAAATTCCTTTTTAATGCGCGGAAACAGCACAGGAAATTTCTCAAGCGAGTGAGCGGAGGTGACCTCACACCGTGGTAGGTAGTAACTAACAGTCTCGATGTCTTATTCTGACTGCTACTATGACCATCGAGCTATATTTGCTAATTTGTATTCTCCGTTATGCAGTTATGGGACTTGCAATCGGCTAGTGCACTGCGGAGTGCCTGCCTGCATGCTCTTCAAATTCCCCTGCTTCCCCGCACTTTGTTTGTGCAGTCCAGTTCAGCGGATGCTGAAGGCAGGCTTAGTGGTTTGCAGTCTATTCGCTTACCAAGAAAAGATGCATGCAGGAGACATCACTCTACAAGGAAGGTATGTCACGGTGTCCCTCCTCTAGCAATATTAGTGAATGCTGATTCCTCCATCAATAGGCTGGTAAAAGCACCACACACTGGGCTCGGACCTCTTAGCAGGAAAATATAATTCCCTCAAGTCTTCTCTTGTAAAACTTCTTTAAATTGTTCAAATAGACAGCCTGACGGTCTCGTGCGTGTCACGCGGAATTACCAACGAGTGCGCGGTGTCGTGGAGTATTCATCTCGTTTGATTAAACATAAGAATCCCCTCATAAGACCAAAAACTTTAGTGAAGCCCCTTTGTGCTGATCTTGCAGGTCACTTTAGCCAGGTGGCTAAGCATTTCATGAAGTGCAGCTCCACATGAGCAAAATATCAAGGCTGTTTACTTTGATTTGCTTTCAATTCACCTCTGGTAAACAAGCACTACATACTGTATCGATGGCTTGGTCAGTTGACCGAATGCAAGAAAATATGCTCGAATTGCCTCGCCTTGGACCTTTTGCGCTCCTCTGTTAACCACACTCGAGACCACCGAGGAGTACTTGTGCATTTTAGTCTCTTCGGCGTGTAGTCACGCGCAGCTAGAGTCCAGTGCAGCACTCGAAGGTGCCCTTCAGAAGTGTTCTAGTCAGAAACGCAACAGATACTTCCAGCTGGTCAGAACGCCGGCGCGCTTGCACTCAAGAAGGTAGACCGGTAAAAACAATTCAGAATCATTGTTACTGGTCTGCCTTCCTATGCAGGATATTCAATCGAAAGCATTGCTTCCTCAATGCGGCGTGTCGCAGTACTATCAGTACAAACAGGGGCAGATGTAGAGATGTCCTAGGGTCCATCCAGATTATTCAGTTTCCGAAAAATTTGCTGCACAGTATACGCCCGCCAAGTTGGTCTTTGCAGGCACATTTGCACTGTACACTTAGAATAACGGATTGTGGAGTTTGCAGTCACACACCCTCTTTGACTGCTGTAGGCATTCTCTGCTGTGAGTATCCAGGGCTGCCTCGGGTTTCCAGAAGCGCCTCACCACAAAGTGCTATGAGCTGAGGGCTGCCAACTCGTTCTATCAACGAGCAAACTTGCCAGCTCACAAAGCGTATAAGAAACGTAGATTGCAAAGCTGTGCTCTGATGGTTTGGGGGCCTACAAAACTGACACGCGTGCCGCGGCAATGGAACTCCATGCATGAACAAGGCCAGAGCAGTCAGGCAAACGCTTCACAGTCTCTACAGTAGCACCACTTGAAGCGGCTCACACTACTGGCCAGGACAACGCTAACGTAACTACCGGTACAGTGACTTCCTCTCGCCCATTTCATTAGTTCGACAAGGTGATACGATGGCATGCATGCTGGTTGCTCTGTTGTCTACTCAAGTAGCGAGGCCTCCATCCGAAACAACTTTTTATTGACCGGCGGAAAGCCTACAGTTTCGTCCACCCTACGGCGTAAAGCTCTTTTAGTTCATTGGAGAATGCTGCTTGCCGGCAGGCAGTGTGGTATGCAGGCGGAAGAGTACACGCATTCAGTGCCGCACCACAGCCACTCCAACTGAATACTGCGGAGAGGAAGATATGGGCTGCATTCACCAAAGAATGAGGGTCAACTTTTGTGCTCAAACAGTACAAGTTGTGCTCGTGCAGTGACCAAGGTTCTCCGCAGAATGCAGACGCAATTGCTTGCCTTTCGTTGCTCAGATGGTGTCACTTGATGGAATCTTTTCGTCGGGGAGCGAACGATGCAAAAAAGAAACTGCGGGCCCTGCAGCTCGCCACACAGATTATTGGCTCTCTATTTGCAGTTATGCTTGTGCAACCGTTTGCCGTCCATGGTGGTGTTTCAAGTGGCTCACTCGAATGTATGAACATGGCATGGCACCTTAGAAATACCGCTAGAAGTGAAGGGGAATTGATGCTTTTTAGTGACGCTGAGAAGAAATGCGGGGGCTAATGGGGCTAATGCTAAATGTTGTTGTGCAGTGAAACAGCCGGAAAGTGCAATGTTGAGTCACGACAAGTAGTAAACCATTTATTATCCTCACCCTTGCCTAAAGCCCGTTTCAGAGTTTCCAATATTTCCGGCTGGGATTTGAGAGCTGGTCTGAAAAGCGAGCAAGAGTCCTTTAAGTTACAGCCAGGATGTACTCAGCAGAAACATCATGGAACCAGTGAGTATCTCTTTTTGCATGAGGAGCTAGGTACATGCTTATGACTCTAAGCGAAAGTAGAGAGCACCAGCTGGACTCCGTACGCTTTAGCTGTGTGCACGCTCCATGAGTGAGTCGAGCATTCCGTCAACTGTTGAACATCGCGCATTCCGTGTTGCTCATTGCATGCACTGCCCAGTCTGCTAGGCACAGTCCTCTTTCTTACCCCATGGTCCGGTATAAGCTCTGCAGCATGCCTTTAAGGCATTCAGCATGAAAGTGGATTTCTGCATTGCAAAATTCGCCTCCGTGAATCGAATCTGTGGATTGGTCTGTCTTATCGGCGGCTAGTCGGCGCTTCTGTATGCTAGCCTGCAGCTTCTGCCTCAGTTGTTGCGACCGCCTCAGCTTCTCATCAACAGTGAGACGCTCTTTCTCTAGGCTTCTCATTTTCTCATCTGCTTCCTGCAGCACCAGCCAGCTACAAGCGCTGTATTTACTGCATGGCTTCATAGACTTAGGGTCGCCTTCTTATTTCAAGGATGCTACTGCCAATATTTCCGCTATTCCAGGCATCACAGGTTTCTGTTTGTCCAGAAAGCATAACACACCCGTAATTTTTCGATAACCCCTTGATGTATCTGTTTCGTCTGGTGGAGACAACGCTGCTCTCTTTCGAGAGAATCCTTTAGAACGCCGATCTGCTGCTGTTGCGCGAAAACTACGTGATTCCTGAAGAACAAAGCTCCCTCTTTTTCCGCTTTCTTCTCCTGTAAAACGCTAAGAATTCTGCTTTCTTGTTGGAGTTTCGTGCGCAGGCGGCCGTTAGAGAGAGATACATCCCTAAGCGAAGCCTCAAGGCCTTGTACCTCGGATGTAGCGTTCTGCAGCCTGCGGTGTAACTCCGCACCCTTTCTTTGCAATTCCTCGCGTTCCTGTACGGTGTACACAGCCACCAAGGCCCTAAGAACAATCTCCAAATCAGTCACATTTTTCCTTTTCTCTTTGAGAGTCTACGGCTGCAAGGCAGCAAGCCAGGCCTGGTATGCCGGTTACTGATTCTACTGGGGCTAATGTGAGCAAGCTGAGCAAAGCTTCAATGGGCTATAAAGCTTTCTGAAGATACCTGCCCAACACGGATGACGTAGTATGCCTGGGAGTGGCCTCCACCATCTGTTGTTTGGCCGCTCTGGAGGTCGAGACAAACAACGAACATACCATAATTTGTTGACAAGTTTAATGGTGGTGCTCAGTCGGCTGAAGCTGCTGGCAGAATATTGGCGTCAACAAAGCCAACTGTGGAGCATCTTATGGCGCAACTCTGCGTACTGCTTCATGAATTGAGCAACACCCACATTAGTAGCAGAAGTAAATCCGTCTACGCATTCACCTGCACAAGGTTTTCGTATCTTGCTTCAAGAGCGGAGATCTTCGACCTTCGCTCTGCTGCTTCCCTTGCTATTCTCCGCCTCTCCTCCTCAGCTGCTCTCTGCGTAGAAATGTTGAAGGAATTCAAGACTGCAGTGATAGGGGAACGGATCAGCGTCGCTGCTGGCCGTTTCACGGGGAGGATGTTGAGGACATTGCAATGTTTTTCTTCAGTGAGAGAAAATCAGTGAAATCAGATTGTCACTGCACTAGGCAGAGAAGAGCAATTAAAGAATTGACAGATCTACAAATATTGTTCAGGCAAAAGGCGAGAGTGTTGCATGCGCTCTAAGTTAAATGTTCAAAGCTGATCAGTTAGATGACCGGAACTGATATAGATACACCGGTAGAAAATGTAATATAAATTTTTATTCAGTTACAACCAATAGGGCGGTTTTTACTTTAAAGTGGAGACGCCTTTTTTAGGGCGTGTAGTAGTTTTGACTTAAACAAACTAATGGCCTGTCATGATGAAGAATACGGGCCCGAATTTCGTTGGCCCCGCGCTTAATGATTGCTTGTGCGCTAACAGCCCACCAGCTGTCCTCTAGCGCCATCTAATTCCGCGTCCATTGCAGCGAGGGTTTCCTGCCCATGGAGTTGTTGCTGCAGTTTTCTGTTTTCGGCTTCTAAAGATTCATCAGCACACGCCTGCAGCTCCTCATGAAGCCGTGCGACCTTACGATGGCAGCACATAACAGTGAAAAGGCACGCAAAGGCATGTCATTCTGTTTCCCCATTCCACCGACGTTCGATCCCAGAAAATTCGAGCACTTTATGGTTGGCTGTGTCGTATCACGTGTTGCAAAGCTTGTTTACACAGCCTATCCTCCAAAGCGTAGCCTCACCTCAAGCTTCCTCAGAGATTCTGCAAGAACCAGTTCTTCTTTTTCCTTGATAACAGTTTGCAGTTCTCGGTCAAGTGATGCGCAAGCCAGGCGGATGTCTCCAACGCTGTTTGCGCAGCGACTATCCTCCTCATCGGCCTTCGCGAAAGATTGATACGCTTTCCTGGCAGATCCACATGGAGCGAAATGCCAGTAGGATTAATGACACTAAAACGATGTAGCCAGCTGCACACCGTCAACTGTGGTGGTGTGGAATATAGTTTGCCCAGACCAAAGCAGTCCCACCTTAGTTCACTGTCAAGGTGTCTAACTTGTGTGGAAAGCATCGAATGTTCTTCTTGCTGAATCGCTAGCTCCTAATTATAAAACACCACATGACTGAAAAGCCAATTCCGGCGGGCTGGTGGCGTGAGGAGCAGACATGTCAGCCATGAGCTAGGTATAAAGGGCAAATGCTGAATGGGGCGGTTCCCTACAGCTTGCAGTTCCTTTATCTGCTTCTGTAGAGCTTTGGTTTCTGCTGCAGTTTTGTATCCTGAGACACGAGAGACTTTTCTCTGCATTGCTTGGCACTGAAAATCGATAGAGTACAGCAATTCTTGTTGTCTGCTTTTCTCCGCCTCGTGCTGCTGGAGCTGGGCCTGAAGCGGGAAGCGTAGTGGGCAGCAGCGCTTGCAAATAGATCATGCTAGGCTCTTAAGCACATACAACGGCACGCGATAGGAATCTAATGCGTACAAACAGACAAGGTCTCTGCAGAACTACCATCTTTGTACGAGGCAACCGTCAAATATTTTCCGCGTGCGCCAAATGCGTTGCGCATATCAGGGTGCTAATCTACCGATCCCAGAAGAAAGGATTCGTCTTTCTAGTCCTAAAGAAAGGAGTATCTGCTAGACGGTCCAAATCTCACATGGAGACTTTTCAAAGCGCTTTTGGAGCTGCTCAAGGCACCTCGTTGCATCTTCAGTGCTGCCTTCTCCTCCGCAAGCTTCTGCGCAACTCCAAAATGGGTATCTCTGCTTGCCTTGACCCTCTGCTGCAACTTCTGTAGTCTTGCAGCTACCTGAGCGTGAAAAGCCTCTCTGGCCTCCCCTGCCTCCCCAGCAGATCGAACGTTTTCCTGCTCTTTTGCCAACTTTTTCTCTGCTGCCTCTTTCTTCTTATTCGCAACTTCTAGGCGCTGCTTTTGATCAGCGAGGCTTTCATGAAGCTCGACTAGTTGTACTTTAGCTGTCTTCCCCCTAGTTGATGCAGCAGATAGTTGCCCTCTCAGGCCGGCGACCTAGAAACAAAGTCCAAATCAGTGTTCGCTTTCCTGCTACATTGCAGCTCATACACGGTCCGTTTCTTCATATGCTTTGTTTTCAAAGAATAGCAGAACTCTGTTCGTCCGCCACGAGTGCCTTGGGGCAGCAACCATTAAGTCATGGCCAGAGCCTTTATCTAGAGGCTGCCAAAGCACTCTATTATTGATGAAATGAAGGTTGTTCACACTATACTCGATCCCTCATTTTCTGCCTGACAGCGGATACCTGTGGGGGGGAATTAGCCTGGGATGTACCTAGAAATGTGTGTATTCTTTATCAACGCTAACCTCTTCCGTCAGTTGGCCAACCGCCATCGCTGCGCTTGCATAGTTCGACCTGCACAATGCCAGCTGTTGCTCCAAACTGGTTACTTCTCCCAGGAGACTTTTGTTCTGGTTCTGCTGCCTCGTCGCGAAGCCCCTGGCAGCCACTGCTCACATACCAGCATTGAATTCATGGTTGGCAATGAAGGCTGAGCGTTATGTTATCAACGAGCAATACAAAAAAGATGCCCCAAATTTGGGGGCATCGCGTGCTCACTCCTACGACGCTGTGCAGGCGCGTGGAAAGGTTACAGAGTTGTAAATCCTACTTAGCTTCTCCATCTGTTGTGTCAGCCTTCTTTGAGTCTCCTCAAATGAGTGCGTTGATCGTGCAATCCGGGCATCACTCCTCCACATCTCTTCCATCGTTGCTTCTCTGGCCCAAAAAGAAAGCAACAAATCCAAAATTTACAACAAAATGTCTTACAGTTCCCCCGATCTGTTGCCTGTTAAACAGATTATATTGCGCTGCACGGATGCTCGAAAGTGAATGTGGCCCTATACAGATGCTCCATCGCCTCACCCTTGAGCAATCAGAAGTGCTCTGTCTTTCTGCTGCTCCGCAAAATATTCTAATGAGCGCTGCAATTCTGCCCTTGCCGCACGGGCGGCAGTCTGCTCCTCCTTCAGACGCTTTTTCGCCTCAGCCACCTCGACAGATATCTTTTCCGTCTGGGCCATCAGCTTTGCAGCCCTCATATCGTCTTTTTTCTTGAATTCGGCTATGCACGCTAGGTCCTCCTGAACAGTGCATGATCAGCTCAAGGCCATCAGTAGAAATCAACGTCTTTGCTCCAAATTTTTAGCAAGTAGCACCAGGAAAGGTTACACAACGCAGCAAGCCACAAGGCTTCATCGATAGCTGCACGGGAACAAACTAGAAAGTTGGAGGCTTGCGCAGGCTGGAAAGGGCACAGCGCGTCTTTGTTCTAGAGGTGTAGCTCTAGCCACTATTCCCCTGCACTGCAATCATTCATTTTCAAGGGGTCGGAAGCACGATTCCCTAATCATCTTGTGCCCAGTCACCGTGTCTAAAACAAGAAGTGTGCTTCTCCTGGGGACGTGCTTCTTACTTCTTTTTGGTGTGCAGCAGAACGCCACTGGGCTAGCTCTTCCTCATTCCACTTCATTTGCAACTTGAAGCAATCAATTTGTTCCTGGCCTCTAGATATCTCGATCTGAAGTCCTGTAAGCCGAGCCTGGAGCTGCAGTTGGTGCTGCTGCTGGTGCTGTATCTCGCTCTTCAGCTTGCTGGCCTGTCGGATCGCTATTCCCTCCATGCGTTTGTCACTGCTTATGTGTGCTTCTTTTGCGGCAGCGAGTTTTTCTAGATCTAGTGCCTCAACTTTCAACTGCTGCAAATGTTGCTGCATGAGCATTATCCGCTCAGCTTTCTGCCCGATATCTGTCCCTCGTTGAGACAAGAGCTGCTGCTTCTCCCTTATCTCGTTGTACAACGCAACGTTCTCCTCATCAGCAAATGCAGGCAGTTCAGCTTTCTCCTCTTCGCTTGCAGGCACACCCTTTTCTGCGCTAGGCAGACCGGCAGGCAAGTCGTTGAGTTTCGTTGCATCTGGAAATCGTCGCTCCTCCACAAAAATCTCGAGGGAGGAAGGGTTTGCAGAAGCACTGCATGGCTCGCCAGCATTCTGGGTTCGTCTGTCCGGCGTTAATGTAAGTCCTTCCGGTGCTCTACTTGGCTTCCATCCTGTCTCTATTGCTGCGACAGCGTTTTCCGTTGCAGCAGAGAGCAAAGCAGCTGCAGCTTCTGATGCAAGCGCTACAGCGGAGGTATTTTTGAAACTCGTAAAGGTGCCTGCGGTAGTACCGAATGGAACAGCATACTCTTGCGAACGATCCAAATCCTTCCTACAACGAGAGTCTACACTTTGTGCACAGTCTTCTGTGTTGCCAGTACCCGCTTCTCCTTCAATGTCATGTGCTGCCTGTGGTTGCTCTTCCTTTGCCGCCGTTGTCAATGGGCCGTGCGGTGATTGTGCTTGTGTGCTTAGTTGCAATTGTTCCCCCTTTGATGCTGCATTTTCTGCAACCATGGCTTTTTCGCTTGACAGAACACCATCAAATTTTGCCCTCTTCATGTTGTGAGAAGCAGCAGCTTCAATCTGGTCTCCGCGAACAGCGTGTTGCTGTCCGTTTGCTCCAACCACGGCGGCGAGCTCAATATCCTCATTGTCACTTATTAGCCCTACAGTTCCTCTTTCTGAGCTTCTTTCCTGTTTCAAAGTTGAATCATGTGCTTGCCCTGCCGAACTAGTATGCAATTGTGGTCCTTCGTCTGCAGCATCAATTTGAACGCCGAGCCTGCATCGCCTTGTGCCTTCATCCCAGCTAATTCAAGTCATACACGTGACAATTGTGGGTGATCCTATAGATGATATTCAAGGAATTCCGCCATGCGGTTCTTCTGTAATTCTTACCTTCAGCTGCATGCGTGGCTGCAGAAGGCATTACTTCTCCATCGCTGGCAGGAAGGTCGGCCGCATCGTTCCCATCTTCTCCCTGTCCAACTCCATTTAAAAGAGCTTCATGGCCCTCCCCGTCTGCTCCGGCCGTCATCTTTTTCGCGCAGAATCAGCGCTCGGCATTGCGTTCTAAATCACCTCTGCTCGGCGCTCGTCTGTCGCCGCTCCTGTAATACGTTGGCCTTGTGTGTTCGGCGTAGGGAGCGGAAAGGCAATTATTTGATATTGTAAGGATTTCTGCAGGCATCAGCCCCAAATCCTCAGGAATACGGAAAGTCGGCGTTCTGACCTCAGGCCTTCTTTTATGAAAACTTTGTGTTAAGAGCAACATGCATAAAGCCCATAGGGGTCCTTTCCTTTTTGAAAAGCCTCGAATATATAGTTCCAAGAAAATTGTAGTGCTTTTGTAGCGTGGTGTTATGGCACAGTGACCAGTCTTGAAAGCAGCAAGACTGCCTGTGGGACTGGCGGGAAGTGACCCCATGGCACGATCCATCACAGTGAGAGCTGAAGCCACGCATGTCTGGAAAACTTTTTCTTCCACTGAAAAATAGTAAGTATCTGTTTCTTGTGCATGTGCCGGGCTTGAGTTCCATTTGGGCCTTCACACAGGATTGCCAGCAAACAGCGCTGTGAAACCTAGGCGTAATGAATCGCGTAGCGCGGCTTTTGGATAGATGCTATGCGATATCTAACCGCTTCAGTAGCCAGTGAAACAAAGGAGCAGCTTTTTAGAAAGAACGCTTGTGGTGAGTCCCGGCTATGATGGAAATGAATGTGCGTGATTACCCTTCTCAGCGGCTCTTGGGCAACACATGCTGCTACAAACTCCTGAACAGTCGATCCTGGGATCCTCACTCTATTCAGCGTGCATCATAGTAAAGTTGCAACTGATCAACAGGCAGGCCTGTTGTCAGATCGTCTCCGGACAAGCAATTTTCATGCCGTAGCAGTATGGAATACCCACAAGTGGCAGCTCAGTGCGAGCATACACATCCAGTTGCGACATTGGTTATTTGCAGTGCATAGATAACTTTGTATGGAAGACACTGGACATCAAACGGGCCGTTTTTCTTTGAGGTCTTCTAATCATTTCACGTCTAACCGGCCTTCATTTGGGTGCACTACTGCTGCTTTCTGCTGTAGCTGTTATTTGCTGCTTGACACGCCTGCTGCGTGCTCCTGCTTCTGCCTGCAGCCTCTATTTGCTGCTCGTGCTTGATGCTGCTGTTACCTTCAGCTTGGTTACTGCTCTGCGTAAGTAGCTATTGAACATTTGGAGCACTTCGTGTGCTGTGAAGGCCTGCCAATCTTACTTCAACGTAATAAGGCCCTGGGTTGCATCTTCGATCTACCGAGCGAACGTTGTTGGCAAGCAAAGTGCAGCGTGACTAAGAAGTGTCTAAAAAGCATTCTAGTAGCACCCAGAGGTTGGGTGCTATTCAGAAAAGTTAATCAATTGCTTTTTCTTATCTGCAGATTATGGCGTTGGTGGAGACGAGGAACGCGAAAAGCAATGTTAGCCAGGGCTTCCTAATAATTAAAGAAAGTCCATTGTGTGGGTCAGTCCTGGCCATTCAAGGTATATGTATGAGGGGCCCTTCTATAAACGATTGCCTTGTGTGGTCAAAAAATTACGTAGTTCGGAACGATGAAGAAGTTTCCCGTTAGACGAAGGCCGCAGTCACAAAGGCTCAATCTGTAGAATGATCTAAGCACGGGCATTGTTCATCGAAGGAATAAAGACAGCATCAACAATGATGCTAAGGAAGACTGTTATTGCGTTTAATCTTTGACTTTTTGGCAGAGCTTCAGATTTTTCTCTTACTCTGCGTTGCTAACGCTGCCCTCACTCTCTTTTCGCTGCTATTGAATATTCACATGGCTTATAAGGACTCGAAATTATGTTTAGCGTCTCCTTATAGCTCTCTTCATGCATGCATGCCTTCGTTGACCCTGAATATGCACATTGTTTGGCAGAACGGGACATTATGACCAGGCAGTTTCCGCTTTTCGAGGGCCACAGCATGTGGGTGGGCGTTCCAGAGCAGCAGTTGTCTCCCTCGGTGCTTGACAACTCAAATCCCAGTGAAGTTGAAAGATTGAGGGAAATAGACGCTGCGTTATCACACACCCAGGACCCTCTGCCGCACTTTCACTAAGCCGTGATCGGGGATGAACTCTTCGTTTTCCTTGAGGTCACCAGCTTTATGCACCTGAATGTATCGCCGAAAAATTCAAGAATTCAGCATGATAGAAATTATCTTGCCTAGCTTTGTACTTATGTTGAGTGGCAGCCCGGAACAAAACTTATGAGAATCATCTAACAAAACCCAATGCTTTACTTACGTTATCCCAGCGTGCTATCGAGAGTTCACGAACCTTCGACTTGATGCATCTGCATATGGCTCCGCGGGTCACCTCTCGGAAACAGCGCCATTCACGCTGCTGCACCGGCCCAAGAGGTGAGTACTGATGCGAAGCTTTTTACTGTCAGCAGCTACTTTCTTTTCTACTGGGGTGTGCCCCAGAATCGCAAGATTTGTAGGAAATAGCAGTGCACTCAGGCTCATTAATGGCTTGCAATGTCCATTACAGAGGCTTGCGGCCACTTCTCTAGTGTTGCAATCAAGATTCCCAAACGCATTGTCATTCCTCCAGTTTTTTGTCACTAGCTTATATTGTTTGGATACGATGTATCTGGCGGAGTGTGCTGCAGGGAGAGGCATCTCTTGTTTCGCCATCATAGCATCACTCTGAAACGGTAAAGCCAACAGGTACTCAAGCGTGAACGAGGGCGCAGGTATTGCCTTCAAAGAGCGTACTTGAACGCATCTGTATTCAATGGTGATACGGAAAAGATTAACACAGCTCACGTGAGTACATACTCAGGGTTAGTATGCACTCAGGCAAGTGCGCCCAATCAAAACTGCGCCACTCCAAAGGCATACACACAAACTACTCCGGTGGCCACCACCATTCCTTCATGTTAGGAGGAATGAGTCAATTTTAGAAATATAATTCTTCGCTGTTCAAGAAAGAGCTGTCGCTGGGGAGTCGGCTTCCTGGAAGCTTAACTACTAGCTGAGCACCATTACTGGTGTTTGCTTGAAATAGCCTCAGCGGCATTCCAGAAAATTTGGCTCAGCCACAGCTGAGGAAACTGCATATTATTAGCTACAAGGCAGAGCAGGGCTTGGTGCTATAACACGACGAGAACTGTGCACGTGGACGTGGCCACTCGATTCCCTCGTCATTAGTTTCATTCCTTCTAGTGAACGATTGCCTCACAAGACAGGACGCAAAGCCTTTGCAATATTAATAAAAAAAAGGCGTGCGTTTTTCATAAAATGGAAGCATCCACTGTCGTACCCATAAGCCATAATATTTCTCTCTCTGACTCAAAGCCCAGGCAGAGATGCTTCTCATTTTCGCGGGCAAATTCGGCCCCTCCAAAAAATTCGCATCTCAATTTAGCATTGTATTCGCAAGAAATACTTGCGGACAATACGTTATCCCTACACCTGGCTCGGAGATTAGCACGTGGAATAGACAATGTTTTACTCGGTTCCTCACCGCTGGCCCCTATCCTCCAAGCAGAACTCTGTAAGGCTTCTAGGACAACGGCGCGTTTATTCGTGAAGATCAAGTAGAAAGCAATCGGACATGGAATTAAACTATAGAGAAGCACGCACGCTAGGAAGTTAGTTGCATTCAATAAAGATCTAATTCCATAGCAAAGCCCGCAAAACTTGCTACAATGTGCTTTCACAATTCTGGCGGCCTATGATATGCTCTCTCAAAACACTGAGCTGTGGGAATATCTCCGACTAATACCAGGTGCATTTTTACCCAAAGAATTCAGTGTGGTAAGCCCATGGCCAATCATAGGCAATGGCAGACTCAGTCAAACGAGGATAGAAGGGCCAGACTCGGGAGAGGCGCTAAACAGGCATACGTAACTGTAACTGTAGGCATTTGTAATACAGACACTGCATTACGACTCTCAGTAGGGACGTTTTCTCTGAAGTAACGTAGAAAAACTCCCAAAACAGTGTAGCTGCGACGGTGTGGCTAGCCGTATTGGGCAGACAGGTGAGACTCGCATGCAGTGTTGGCAACGATGTGGGGACGCTTGCTCAAGGGCAGGCTAGCTAGTGAGTAAGATCTGCAAATCGAAGAGGCTGTCAAGTTCCATGCACTGAAGAAAAAGCATTAAGAAGAATGCAAAGGTGGAATTTAACAAGCATTCACACTGCTGAGTCGTCGGGTGAGCTGTCACTAGCATGACTGGTGCGGCCAGAAACAGAAGTTACAGTGCACCTGCCAGAAGCACAAGTAATGGGGTCTGCTGTAAGTATCGCTGTAGGCATGTGCACAGAAAAATCGTGTGCTCTGGATGTGCTCTTGAAGACGAGTTGGCGGACACTGTCGGACTCATCGATGTCCAGCAAACTGGCCAATGGAATTTGCTGTATTCGCCTGCCATTTACCCAGCGTGTTCAGTCAAAATGCGAGTCCCTTTGTTCCCTAAAATCAAAATCTATCTAGACATTATATGCCAGTGTTTTGCCGACTTCAGTCTGCCTCACTTCAACGCGAGAAAACATTTTGCCCCCCAGGTGGTAAACTCACTTTCAAGTGCTCGCATCTTAGTGCGCTCCTACCGATCTTTCCACAAAATTTGTTTTTGAATCACTCAGCTGTGGCCATATGGGACAAGCTATGGATCTGTACTGCGAGATTTCAGACGATCTCCCTATTCTAGTAATTTGCTGTTCCATTGAGGGTCATGGTGGATGATGTCACAACCAATAAGCGCGAGTCTAAGAGCGCCATCGTTGCATTGAATCGGCATAATTAATATATAAATTTGGTCCATTTGATCGCATCAAGTTTAGCAGCGAACTAATTGTGGGGCACTACTAGCTGCGCAGACAGCATTGCTTGTCGGCGGCGAACAGTTCGGCTCGTGGAGCCACACTGTGTGCAACGTACAAGAGTGTCATAGAGAAGCTACACTGCTGCTAATATAAAGTAATCATGTGGCAGTCTTTTTAAAACTTGCATTTGTACGCCTTGCCGAAGCTTTGGGCGAGCGAGAAGAAGCAGTCCTTGTGGGTGCTGCACCACTAACCACAAGGAAGACCGGCATCTGCCATGCATCGTACTGAACCACCATGCTCTACAGAATTTCTCGTCCCTGACTTTTTAGCAGTTTCTGGAGTGATTTGGGAGGATTCTGGATGGCCTGTCATGGTGCGGTGTATAGGGAAAGAACGGGTGGCCTGAGGGAACTGCAAATCTTGAGCTGCCCATCATCGAACTTCCCTCATTGCCATAATAACAGCGTTCTCTGCATCCCACAAAGGATCACTGAGTGAGAAATTCTCCATGCTCAAAGCAGCCCGCTGTTGAAACCCATGCCGCCGTCAAAGACTTCTGGACAAGTCCTTCATTACAATCTTGTCAGGGCAGCGGGGGCGTTGCAAGCCGTCTATCTGGCTTCACGCATCACGTATAGAGGAAGTAGCCGCTTCGTACTGCGGCTGCCAATGTTTAGACTCAGCCGTCTTGGATTCTGTTGCTCCTTTCCCTTCCCACAAATGAGCTAATTGTCTGCAAGCAGCCAAGTTTTCGTCCCTAGAGACGAAAGAAACACGATAATTGTAGCCGTCAAAACCTCCGGGCTACTGTTGCTCCACTACCCGAGCCTTCGTTTCCGCCTGCAAGAAACGTGGGAAGGAATGCAGCCCGCCGGTCAGCGTTACCGAGCCGGCTCAAGGCGCTCGACTTTCCCAATGCAACAAGGTAGACTGGAATGCAATTCAGCCCTTGAACGCATCAGCGGGGCTACACTGGAGAAGCCGCGTAACGATACCTTCGAAATTTCATTTGCTGTGGTGAAAACGTTCGTTCACGAGGATTTCGCCTTACTTCCTAGGACTAGTCGGTCTAGAGCCGACTCGCTAAATGAGATTACTGCAGTTGCGTGTTCTGTTAAGCTAAATCTAGCATTCGTCGGTTTGGCATCCGGGGTGATCCTCTACTTCCATTCCAGCATCGGCAGCACCCCACAAAAGTCATTACCTGTGGAGAAGCTTCGCGAGCATAGTGGAGCTGTGCACTGCTTGCAGATTGTGTTAAATACAGAGCCTGAGGCTTCGTGGAGCCTTCCTGAAGGCGAGTGGGCTGTTAAAAGTTGTGAGACTGCAGACCCTTGGCTTCTCAGTGGTTCAGCAGATCGGACAATTCGGATATGGAGCATAAGTAGAAAAAGCGTGAACTGCATCAGAATTGTTGCAGGTCACGGCGGCACAGTTGTTTCTCTAAGCCTGTGCATGCCATACTTGATATCGTCCTCAACGGATGGCTCGTTGCTTTTCTGGAATGTTGACGTTACGGTGAAAAAGAAACCTGCTTTCACGTTGGCACAGAAGATGCAAAGCGGACCTGCTTCTACATGTCAGTCCGCTCATATCTGGCACCTTCTGTTCGGATTAGCGAACAGGCTATCCAATTAAATTTCAGATTATTTGCAGTTTTGTGCTCAGCTGGGAACAAGGGCGTTACGGCACTGTCGCTCTCTTGGTTTGGGAGCATAACGGCAAAATGGGCTGGAGACAAAGTGCGCGTTTACGCTGCGTCTACGGATGGCTACCTACTTTTACTAGAAGGCGGTGGCTCCTCCACAGAGCCAGAGTCCGACGATTTGTTTGCGGGCCAGTTAACAGCAACACGGCCTCTTGGGTGGTGCCGCGAAATCTTCCGTATTCATCGGAAGATGCATATACATACCTTATGCACTCGACTTGTTTATTCGCTTCCTTTGGAGTCTGTCGTAGTCACTGCAGGAAGTGACGCTGGTTTAGCTGTTGTTGATCCTTTTGTAGGGCAGGTGTGGTGGAAGCAGACAAACCCTCAAGGTGCGTCATTTTCTGCTATCGCGTGGGATGCTAAGCAAAGCCTCCTCCTTGCTGGGGACGACTCAGGCACCCTTAGCTATTTCAACATCTACTCTAAAGAAAGGGTTGCCGCAGAGAAAATCTGTCAGCACAGGATTCTTCACATATCCGTTGACCCAAGTAAGAGACGATAACCTCCTCTCCAAGTCAGTTTTGTGCTATTCTCTTGTTCTTGGGCAAAAGCGTATGCTGGCGCTGCAATTATGAAAGTGGCATGTGGCCAGAAACCGAGGAAATAGTTGTCGTATCTACTCACTCCTTCTTTGTCGTTCAAGCGAAGCTAACGACTGAGAACTTAGCGATGTGCGGACATGAAGGTATGTGACTGTCACATCACAGCGTTTGCGGAGATGGTGTTACTGCTAAACATGCTGCTGTTTACTGTGGAAAGGCCTCTTCCTTCCACAGACTCCGTACTTTTGCCGCATTGCATGCACTTTCAGGTTCCGTGTCTCATTTACTTTGGGTACCCATCGCAGAGACGCATTTTTTGCTTTCACTGGCAACAGATCAAACGTTTCGGCTGTAAGTGTTCAGTGAGCGGAACAGGCCAGTTGGCACAGTCCAATTGTATCCAGACTCTCTACTATTAGCAGAAGAGCCATTCATGTAAGTCCCTTCATAGATTGAGGGATGAAATTAGTGCTCCTGCCAGTGCTCTCAGGTGGGATCTTCATCGACAGGTCGCCGTCAACACAATACAGTGCAAATACAGCGAAGTTACGAGGCAAGCCACGCCTCTTTCTCCGAGCCTTTGCAAAAGCTCTCTAAATCGCCCTGGCATCCGCTTTACTGATTGTCTTGCAGTGTGTGGGTGCTTCAAGGGCAGTTTTACTTACCTTCCGGGAGTTGATGCTCTCTTAACCGGCCATGAAGATGGATCCGTCCGTTGCTGGCAGCTTCCCAGCGATACCTCAACTCCCGTACTAGATACAAAAGGCAGGAATGTGACACACATGATAGCCCTATTGAATTCAGCAACTGTGTAGTGTGCTTACCTTTCTGCCCGAGGAACGGAAGAGCGCGCTGGCATGCTTCTTACTTCTGAAACGAACTGTGCTATGGTGAGCTTTAATTTTAGAGATTAAAAGTCGACGCAACTGCTTGGCTTTTCAGGGAGGACGCTTCATGAGAACACAGTTGCCTGCATGGACTCATGGCCTGATTTTGCGCAAACATTGGAAGGCGAGGAAAGGCAGTCGGGTGAAGCGCTCCAACCACAAATAAAGTGCAAAGCATTCTACGTTTTGACCGGCGGCTATGACGGAAACATTTGTCTTCTTCTCGTCAACGAAGTGGAAGAGAGAATAGTGACGAGGCAGATTGTGCGATTCCTGATGACACGCTGTAAAGAACAAAGTAGACTTCCCTACCACAGGCGCGCGTAACAGCATGCTAGAGAAGAGGGTTTCAGCGTCCCCGGTGCTTTGCAAAATGCATACGCTGCGTCTAGTGCCTCTCAGAGCGTCGAAATTTCGTTCAGTTTTTCTACACTTGCATTTTAACAGGATTTGTACAAGGTCAGCGGGGAAGTTGACCGAGAGGTATTGTATCTTGCCAGCTGTTCTTCCAAAAGGCTTTTCTTCTCAGGTAAATGTGTTTCAATTCGTTAGCCATGTCACTAGTAGCTCAGTGGTTGTTATCAACCGATTTGTCGCAAATTGACATCATTTTTACTGTGGAGTGACGTGTTCAGCTGGAAACGGAAAGGAAATAAATAGGTATCCCATGGAGAACCCATTGGCAACCAGCCGCCTACGTGGCCACACTGTAAGGCAAGCTTCACGCCCATATTTAACGAACCCGATTTTTTCGCCCTTTTGTAGCGGAGAATCACGTCCAGCCTCCTCGAGTGCACACTGCAGTGCGGCACGCATAACCTTGCTGCTACGAGGGCTGTTCCTCACGAAATGCAGGACTCCGTCACAGCACTGAAGTTTGTTGACAGCTTGCTTGTATCAGGTAGGCAGATATCCTTTCTATCTAGCAGCTGAAAAGCTAAGTGAGGCTGCTTATTGACCTGTTGCCGCGAATGGCTCAGCAGTGCATCTTACGTGCGCTCACTTTCAGGCTCACTTGACAGAACATTGCGAATATGGCAGCCAGAAAATGCTGAATGTTTGCATGTGCTGATTCAACATGACGCTCCGCCGTTCTGCATTTTAGCGATTTCACCGACCCCAACTAGAAAGGCGGAGTGGGCAGCGGTCACGCGAGGAGGAAAAATGACATTCTGGAAGGGTCCAATTGTGCAAAAGGCAGTCGACCTCAACACACCAGTAACCAGCGTTGTGGAGGCTGTGGGGCTCGAAATTCTGCTAACTGGAACAGGTGTGTATACACTGCTCGTCAGTTAAGTAGCTCTACGCTTCGGTTCAACTCAGATTGTGAGGTCTCCAGTAGAGTCTTCATCCAGTCTTTACATCGCTTGATATCAAATCGGTGGAAGCCCATCTACCTTCACCCATCCACGGACAGTAAGGAGTGCTGTGCCTTTCTGCATAGAAAATGGGAGGATCATATCTGTCGCTCTACCACCGTGAAACTCTGGCACCAGGAACCTTCTAGAGAAGCAGCATTCATCATGTACCGTTTGGCAAACATATTGTTGCAAAAGGGTGCAATGCTCCCTACAAAAGTTCCGTAGCAGCAAGCTCTAAAGCTGCTTTTCCATAGGGGAGACTGTGCAGTGTCCACCTCGACTCCGTTTTTGGCTGCTGAAACTAGACCATGCCCCAGCGTCGGTCGAGATACTTTAGCAGGATCCAATTGGGAGCTCAGGTAATGTTGACAAATTGAATAATTGGAGCTCCCCTATTCCATATTATGACCGCACGCGGAGATGTGCGACATGTTTACTCAGTCATGTCTAGCTGCCGCAACCGCAGCCCATGTACTACCTCCAGAGTCAGCCTACGCCTGACAACTTACTTTAATTGGCCACATTTTTGAAGAGCAATCAACTACCGAACCTGCTAACTGACAACATCTGTTAGTTCCTGCCTGATATGATTCAAATGAGATCTGCAGACAGCGGTGCCCAATGGGCGTGGTCAGGGGCACCACAGCAGAAAACTCGAGTGCATTCTTGAGTTCTTCGTTGCTTTCTTTGCTATTTGAAATGCATCGTGTTAGATCTCGAGCGTGTGGGAGTGATTTCCATCACATGTCTTTCGTCAATTACTGCTTGGAACACATTCGTCGCCACTGGTTGCTCGCCTGACCAACTTCATGTCCGACGAACTCTACATTTTGCCTATTTAAATGAAAATGTTTTGAGAGCGATCAGAAGGTTTTCCAGCGAATTGAGTAGGAAGCACAGCTGTCTCGCCGAGTTTGCAGAGCCCCCGACGAAAGTGCTCGAGTGAGGGGCTGCTTCTGCTGCAGTGAAGTCTTTACACGCCACATTGGAATTTCTACTTAGCACACAGTTTATTTTACAGGGAGATTTCTTCCGCATAAGAGGAGTAGAAGAGAATTTTCATAGTATATCTCTGAGGACGCAGTCCCTACTCGCTCACACAGAGGTTGCTGAAGCGGTGTAGAACTTTAAGTAATCCTCAATAAGTTGGAACCTACGCAAGAACCAAGATAGTTACACGTCTTTATGCGTGTAAAAACAACTTAGTATTCAGTATTGCCCACCTTTGTCTTTCTCCCTCAGGGGGTCACCGCATGCCATTCGCCACTCACGCGCTCGTGAAGTTCATGCATTGCCTCCCAGTGTATTCGGTCAACTGCAGTGAAACCTTTCTAAGAAGGGAGCACTACAAAGGTGTTTGCCTTAAGGTGCAGGAATTGCTCCGCATTGTTCTCTCGGTTCCCAGTTAGGCGGTGCTTTCTGATGATTAGCTCCAAGTAGAAACTCCGGGCGCTAATGCTTGACCACAATACTGTGGTTGCATGCCTTTACCTGAAACCCAGAATTCACGCAGCAGGTTGCTTGTTGGGGAGCTTCGCGCAATCGAAGTCCAGCAAAAGGTGGATGTCTCTAGGGCTCTCGTCATGTCATAGTAAACGCTACTTTTATACCTAGGAATCGCCTCGGTCAATCTCTCCAGTTTGTCTGTCAAAGCGCCTTCAGGAAGAAGCAGACAATAGAAGCCTTTCGAATCGAGCAAATGGAGCGGCAGCTGCCGTCCTGTGTGAATATTAACAGTAGACAGCACAGGATTCCACAGACCACGACTCCTGCGATGCACAAACGGCTAGACAGCTATGAGCAGCATGATGATATATGCGAGTTTCTCACATGCGGTCAACCGGTCTCTCCAGATGAAGGACTATTCGCTGGACCGTTCCGACTGAAGGATGGATTGTTCTTTTCTCTAAGTTCTGCGGCTGTTGACAGGGGCTTTTTGAGAGCAAATAAAGTATCCCACATTGTTTTTATCAATGAGCATATTCACCAGCCCTTCCAAGCATCTCAGGTAATAGTGACGGCAAGAGATTCACTTCTGGAGCGACCATTCCGCAGCCTTAGCATTCAGTGGCAACCCCTAAGGGCTACGCGCGATGCGGTATGGCTTAAGAACGTTTCTTCCGCTTCTCCAAGAAAGCATTTCGCTGTACGACGTGCCATGTCGGCGTTTAGCTCTGTCTTTATCTTATATAACTTTAGTGTCCACAGATCAGTTCTAAATATTTTTCTCAATTGTGCCTCGTCAACAGGAGACTGCTGAGCATAACCTGCAGCATCTTGCTCAAGTTCTTGCATTCATAGACGAAGCTATTGATCAGGGCGGGAGCTGCCTGCTGCAGTCGTCAAGCGACCTTTCCCCAGCAGCAGAAATTGCAACGGCGTATTTTGTCGTGAAGTACGAGGAATCCTGAGGCCTGCTATTATCACCGACTCTGGCTGTGTACGAACTTGTGTCAGTGCAGCCAGCAGTCGTCAATGTTGCTTTTGTTCAATGCACACTGAAAAGGGGCATCGTGCTGTGGAAATGAAATTCGACAAAAAACTAAAATGCTTAGAGTTGAGCCGGTAAATCCACGTGCAGCGGCTCTTTCTTCGTTGTAGCACCCCCCCTCTACAATATTCATCTGAAATACGCTAATAATGCGACCCATTTTCTGCAAAATATAATGTATCCAGGTTTAAGTGGTCTCTCGGCCTCTGTTTGAAATTTTTGTCGAGCCGAAGGCCGCCACTCCAGCCGCGAGAAGATGCAATGGAATTGTTGGAATCTACAGAGAAACAACGTTCCCTATTACAGTCTCTTTCTGGAAGTAAGTAGCAAAATTCTGTTCCTTGAGCGGTCATTTGCATGGTAACTTCTCAACCAGACACATGGCGGTAGAACAAACAAGTGAGAAGGCACCTGAGCACCTTCCAATTAGTAAGACTAGCGCTACCGCCATACCATGAGCAAAGCCAGTGACATATCTGCGGGCAATTTAAGCACTACTACTCTAGAGCATTCGCTGAACGTGGTATCAGCAGCGCAGTGCGTAAGCCGCTTTCTTGAGAAACTCTGTGGCAGAGTAAGAGGCGCTGTGTCGCCATTGTCTTTTCCCGCGAACCATGGCTGGTTGCATGAGCAGCACTGGGCATGGGCATAAAAAGCATGATTGCGACTCTTTTTCGCAGCAATCCCAGCAACAGATGCTGAATGCACTCTGGTGCACAACACATTTCTTAACGCTACCTTGCCTATATGTGGCCTTCCTACTCACACAGGTGATTTGATGATAGCCAGTGGTATTTTGCTTACAGACCGCTTGGTATATCAGTTTCAGGCCAAAGCATTTGTTATGATATATCTTTGGTGCTGCGGGCTGTAATACGCAGTGCGAAAGGCAAGACGCTCGCAGCGAGCCCTTCAGTGGTTTGATTCAGAAGACGTAAAGGCGCTGCGTCAACAAAAAAATGAACGGACTTGCGCAGTCAAGTGCACATCTCACAAAGAACGCGATGGGGAATTCCAGACAAAGGAACTCGGGCAGTGTCGGGAAACCCCCAAGCCAATTCTCAGGAATAAAACGCCAGTCGTGGCAATTGATGGACTCATGAGCAAAGTGAGCATGCGGCACCATTTGCTCGTCGTGTAAACGGGGCCCTCCTGTGGGGCTGGCAACATCCAAGCATTTGCCGATCAACTGAAGCTAAGTATCCAGATTCCACACAATAGCTCGAAGATGCAGTACAGAATCCTAGCTGGTATCAGAGGGGCTGCTGATGCGCAGTCAGACAAATATCAGAGTTCACAGAGTTATTCCAGGCATTCCTTCAGGCTAAAGAAACTCTAACATCACTGAGCAGATTAGTAACTCTGTTAGAAATATGTTTTCGTGACCACAGCTAGCACTAAAAGTCTTGCGAATCGTCCCACCGTCCTCAAGGGCGGTGAGACGATTCGCAGATGTTAAGGTTTGCGAGCTTTCTCATCGCTAACCCAAATGGGATGTAAAGCCCTTGCGACCTTGTAGATCCTCGTGGGACCACAAATCGTCAAAACTGTATGCGCAGGCGGCACAGACGGCTGAACCCCTCTCACGACAGAGTAGTAAGTCTTTTTATCGAAGAGATACACATCCTGAGAGGAACTTACCATGAATCAGATTAAATAGAGGTGATATTTTGATATAATATATTTGCAGTAGCGAATCGGCGCGTTTCGCTCTTGGCAACAATCTCGTCGCACTTGATTGTAACACATCGATTCCTAGATTACTGCCTCTTTCGTGTTTGTTGCTTTCAAAGCTGCCAGCAGTCTCAACTTGTCAACAGCCAGCTCATTCGTGTCCGACGAGCCGCCAACGACGTGAAAGCCATACCCAGGCTACATCGACATCTAAGATTGTGAGTGACTCAACCTGTAAAAGGCATAGCCTGCAAAGGTGTACAAACTGGGTTTGCTTAGCAGAGGCTTTTCACGACATGCTTAGCATTCTTGGGAAGTTTGACTCAGAGTGACAAGACAGCAAACTGCCTACGTTCTTAAGTGAAGTAAATGAATATGGCTGCCTGTACAACTGCCTGCCATTACTGTCCTCGTTTTACATCTATGTGCAGCGGCGATTTCTCAATGGTTCTTCTTTGTGCTGGAAATCGTCAGAGACGGCCCTAAAAGCAATACAAAAACTGATCTCGCTCCGCCTACCCTCACAGTTAAAATCGCAAGGGATGCAATGACTGAGCAGCGCCCAAGGTCTTTAATGTTGTTCCGTGGCTCACGGTAGAGAAGTCATCAGTTTTATTGTTGTGATATCCTGGAATTGTGAATGTATTTTTTTCGGGGGGCAGCATACCATGACCCTCTATGCCGAAGCACGCTAAGTAATGAGAAGTTTTGATAACAGAATTTGGCACGGCGCATCTATTCCAACGGAGTTTGACAACATAAGCAAGATTTCTTTAGCTCTAATCACCGCTGAACTTTCGTCGAATTCAGTTGATCACCGATGAGTAAATAATGCGGCAATGAAGCCTCCTAAGTACCAAAATAAGGGACTCTCTACCTTCCTTGCACACCGCTCGCCAGGCCATTTCGTAGAAACAAAGCATGCTTTGAGACCAGACCTAAAAGTAACTGCTCCAAAAGAGACTAAGCAATTCTCTTCACAGGACTTCAATGCTCGAAGACCGAGGGTTACTCGACATCTTTTCTGTAATCCTTCCGTGATCATCTGTAACAGATTAGCGCATCAAGGATCCCTAACGGTGCTGACGTGCACACAGATGGGCGAACGCCTTGACCAGTGCGCATCCGTTTAGCTCTCCTCGTAACATAATGGAATTTTCATGTTTTAGAATGTTTAATCTGAATTCTTAGTCACATTTTAGCGTCAAAAATGATCATATAGAAAGAAGATGATGCTACGCTTAACTTTCCTTTCCATAGGACGATATAGTCAACCGAGCAAACATTACACGTATGACCCACATGACCCCAGAAGCCCGTGTTATTTTGGGAGTGGAAAGGCAGGGCATTTGCAAAATAAGTGCGAATGCCGTTGCAGTCAAGAACAAGACAGGGTGCACCTTTCTGTGCTTTCGAGACATGCACTCTGTGGAAGACTAAGTTTCTGCAGGCCCGCGGGAAATATTATTTCGCTGTATGACGACAGGCTGCATGTTTCTGTGCTCCCGCTCCCAAAACAAGCACTATGTTAAGGGCTAAATTTCTGCAGACCTGGGAAATAAAATATTTCGAGGCATTCGCACACACAGCAAGAGCTAGACTCTCACTTCCCAAAGGCTGTGCCTTGGGAGAGAAAAGGGAAGGCGAAATGTTTAAACAAGCAAGAGAATTACGAAAAAAAGAGACCTTTGATTTTAACGTATTGAAAAACCAGAGGCTGAGCTGTCAATCACCTGGCCAGCGTGCCGGAAGGTCACATTCAAACCAAAGGAAGAGATGCACGGATAGCCAAGATCAGAAGTGTTTTAACGACCATCCTCAAATGGGGCTACAACATATCGTTGGGCTTTTACCTTTTACTAGTCTTTTGTCTACTTGTTCACAACACACTCTCGCATGGTTGAGCAGCCTCAGCATTTGGGTCCTTACTTTTAACATGTTATCAACAGGGAGCTGCGTCTACAGGAAAATCGCCTCCTGTATTGACTAAGTCTATACAGCGCTCGAGCTGGGCTTTGTAACGTTCTTCTTGGAGCTGTGGCAAATCAGTATTTCCCAGCAACTAGTTGTACTTCAAAAAGCTGGCGCCCCACTAAATAAAGAAACTTCAGGCGACTGGATACGGAGAGAACATAATAAACCTCAGTATGAAAAACCAAAGGCTATTCTGGCAGGAAATGATCAAAAAGCAGTTGCAAACAGAAATTTAACAGGATTGATGCCCACAAGGTCGACATCGTAGGTCTCGCTTATGTAACTACTTTTAAGCAAAGCAACAATTTATATTGCATTTTCTTGCACGTGAGGGTAGAAGACGCTGCAGAAAACGCGCTGGCTAGGTGTCTGTGCAAGGAACGCATTACTACTTACTAGCTATTGTTACTATTGAAGCGCATATTAATTTTAGAGGCCAGGGAACAACTACGTGCCGGACTTGTTCGCCATTTGCCAACATTGTCACCCACAGAAATAGAAGCTTTCACATAAGCTGCATATTGTTTGCCTCTCCTCAAAGCGTTCTTGATCCTTCTAGTTGATTCTAGCTTCTCGATATACGTTCCGTACAGTAGCTATACGGCGTTCTACGCACGACTATATACAGCAGAGGCACGATTTAAATCAGCAGAGATCATGTTTGTGTTCAAAATGGAAAGCCCGAGTTCACGATTTGGGGTGTCTTTCCAGCGGGCAGTAGAAGGAGTAATAGTATATGAAGCAAAGGAGACAAACAGACTCAAGTAATCTGCCATTCCCCAGTCTATCACGTTTCATCAATCTACTGCAGGCACTTTGGGATAATTCGTGACCATTCTCTGTGTTCAGACGGAAATAGTAAGCTAAACCCAGCCTTGTCCGTACACTGGTACCCTGACAGCCTACAAAGATACACACATGTCTAAGATTTTCAGAACACCGCATAGACCCTTGAATGAACTTATTCATTAACGTTGTTGCTGTCTCTCCTCTCCTTGAGCGCCCACTTGTGTCTGTTGATGTACATGCCACAACCGGTGTAGTGCCCAGGCACTACAATAGTTCTTGATGGTGACCTATAGAGGATAGCTGACTGATGACCTATAAGCGGTCAAGACGTTGAGACGCTGATTGAGCACTGTTACATCTTACTAGCGAAGTAGAAAAGCAATTTGGTAGCTAAAAAACGTGTATAAACTAGAAAGGGCTGCCAACAACACTGGCACCGGTGCGGGTCACAACCTCACCGGACCAACACAGCAAGAACCATGAGGAACGACTTTTATGAAATGTGCATTTGAGAACTGGAAACGAAACGGTCTTTTTAATAAATTGGCAGACGTTATGCGACCGATGCGTCGGTATTAGAGAGGGTTTCATAGAACGCCCAAGTTGTGAGCCATGCAGCATCGTAGTCGCTGCTGAGAACGCAGTGTACTATAGCCGGCTTCAGCGGTAATATTACCAGACCGAAACGCTCAGCTGCTTGGGGAGGGCCTTCGGCCTCGCCTACAACAACGACTTGCTTTCGTTAGTAGTACTTCCCTAATAACAAATTTTGCAACCTTTTGAGGCTGGCTCCGCAGAACATTCTAGTACCACAGCATCCTCTCGGCTTGGCTAAGCCTCAAAGGCCCTTCCTAATTCTTGCTTGTATTTGCATTAGTTTGTAGGAAGATTAGATAACTCATAAAGGTAAAGAAAACTGAATTTGGTGGTGCCTTGATGTGTATCCGTCGCGATTCAGGGTCCCCGCAAAGCCAGAAACATAGGCCTCAGCACTAGTGCGCTAGCGTACGTTTCACCACAGTGTAATTCTGATCAGCTCAGCTATTCGCTTTTCTTCATTAGGTCAACTATTGACTGTTGGGCCCCAAAAGAATGAAGGAACTGACCTATAAATACTGAGCGCAAGATTTTTCATATTGTAGGCTTCACTGTTTCTCTGATGTGCTATTTGCTAGGCTATGTCCAAAACGAAAACAAACAGATAGTTGTGTCCGTGTAATGCAGCAGCGGACTCACCACTACCACTACGTATAGGCCCAAGTGTTTCTTTCCAAAAGCATCCAGACAGATCACGCGAACATTCCTTATATCAACATAATTATCTTCAAGTCATGTTTCTAGTCAATTCTTCCATGAAAAGATGACTCGAAAGGATCTGTCCTCCACGCCTGACCTCTCAAGGTGGGTTGGCATCTCGTCGACTCAGTCAACCTGAAAGCCGTGATAGGCAGTTGGCTTTCCTAGCCGGTTGCCGCTCCTAACTGATTGGTGCTCCTAGTCAACTGACGCTTATAACTCGTTGGCTCTCTCTCTTGCCTAGTTGATCTGACGTAACACCAATATTGCATTACATTGTGTCCACGAAATAGGTCACTATAGGCTCACCTTACGCTCACTGGGGAACTACTGTAGTGCCTATGCACTACAATGGGGCTGTCAGTCGACTGGAACTTACGAAAGACTACTTTAGAGGAGCACTCGAGCCTTCCACTTCTAAATTACGGAAATTGCTGAAGCTGTGATGAAGTCATACAGAAAGGACTCATACGCAGGCGCTTCCGCTGGTGCGGCCACTGGAAGCCACACACGGGGAGCCAGCCTGCCTTGATAGTGCTTCATAACTGCGTGCACAGAGCAGCGTAGCCGTCTTATCCATGCAATACGAATTAAGCAGTTAACAAGCTGATACATTTATGCGCGGCATGTGATTCAAGGAAAAAAAGTACAGTGAAACGTTTCCATGATTTAAGAGTATGCGCAACATTCCTTCCCGTAGCATCGCTGACTTATGACGCAATAATGTACTGGACAATATCATGGGGGAAATTAATAAGCTTTCTCTGGCAAACCTGTGGCATAGCTCCGTAATCGAGCATTTGATCAATATAAACTCGTTGGGATGCATTAATGTGTTGAGCAAGACACGGTGATCACTCCTTCTTGGCGTGGGTTGACTCCTAGAGCCTTTATAAACAGCATTGAACGGCACCCATATATCAATTAGCTTTAGAGCCTAAACTAGAATTCTAGCTTCAAGCAAGTGACGCTGACTTAAGAGGGAAATGGTTGAAGGACGACGCATCGAAGGTAAAAACCCTCTGATGGTCGGCTGAGCGTGCAGCATTCGGTCACACAACGCTTTTAGGTTCGGGGGAATCTTAGTAGGAAGCACGAAATCGGCCGAAAACGTGTGGCGCACTTGATTGTCTGCACATTTTCGCTCCTGGAAAGGCAGCCTCTGCTATTTTCCCTCCACAGGAGTGGTCGCGTGCCCGTACCGAGGCGCGAGCGGAATATCAGAAAAAAGAAATAAGCATTCTGCAATGCGCAAGACATATACACTTCCACATGCCTTGAAGGACGCTAATCAAATCAAAGAAAACTATTCTTGCTTTTTCGTCTCAGCGTGGAAATAGAGTATCTTAAAGGAGGATTCCAGAACAAAGTGGCATAATATCTCACGGGTTATTCGTGCAATGTAACGTGCCATACTGCGCAAACAGAGGCTTTGAAACGCTTTTCGCATTGATTTCAACGGAAAAACCAGCATCCATGACTTTTGACTGACGTGCGTCGTACGCTAAGGTGCTTCAGACGAAAGAAAGCCAGGGATAGGCGCTCTTCCGAGACAACTAAAAGGCAAAAGCCAAATACACAGGAAACCAGCCATGCTCAACACGTTTTTCCCCTTTGGCATGTAGATAGTGCATAAACCATGCAGGTCACGCGGTGCCTTCATGCGTTGCCAGTGCAGGGGTGTGACGCAAAGGAATGCGATATTAATAGTCACAGTCTATACCACAGCTATGCTTCACAGTGCATGTGCATGACTAGGGTTCAAACAAAACCACTATATATAGTTTGACGCTGCAAGTACCAGCAACCTAACTATCTTTTCATAGGCAGGAGCTCCGTAGGCATGGGCCAAGCGTCAGTGCATAAGGCGTGCAAGTTCGGTTACTATGAGCCAGGGCTTTTTCCCATGGTCCGCACTCTAGAAGATCGAAGTTTCTGTGCTTATTTAGCGCAGTTCTCATGCCTAGTACAATAAACATGAGCTTTTGAACAGGCTATGAGCAGAAGACCCAGAATGAGTTTCACATGACAAAGTGTGCTGGACAGGAATCAACAATAGTCAGTCCAGCCCAAGCAACGTAGCGCTCAATAAGTGACGTGATGAAGATGCAACATTTCCCTTCGCGCTTTTCAGTCTGTCAATTGGATGCATGTTATCATAGGTGGTCATTACATTGGTATCGTTGTATTTACGAGAAACAGTCACTATGTGATTCTGTGGTAGGTCACGGGGGCACTATGAGGCTAAACAGAGGGCGTCGAAGTGAATAGGTGAGTAGGGAATGATCATTCTAAAGCATGATGAAACTTTATAAAAGACAAAAATAGAATTCAGAGGCGCCAAGGCGCCTGTCTGCCACTTTGCCGAGAGGAACCTTCCTCGGAAAATAAAATACTTGTATCCGAGTTTCTGCTCGGTATGCTGGTGGTGTCTTTACGCTAATGGATAATAGCGATCTCAAGAATGGTGGACTCACTCTGGTTTCCCTGCGTTTTCTCTGTAGTAGGACTTCCAGCAGCGTCATACAACGGCTGCCTAGCACTAAGGACATAATGCCCTGCAGCGTCGAAAGAAGGGGGAGTATTAGGTGTGCCTACCCTTATGCGTGCTTCGCAAGAGTTACCGAAGGCGATGAAGTGCACATAATTCTCTGTCTGAGAACTGTGTAGCAAAGAAGTGCTTCAACCTATTTGGCGGCGTCTTCAAATTCTAATCTTCCGATGCGAAGAATATGATACTGCTTTCTTCTCCAAACAGCTGTGCCATTTGCTGCCGCTTTTCCTCTTCTCGTTTTTTCCGCTGTGAGGGAGTGTCAGTAAGAAACCTAAGAGCAAGAAGCTTTAGAAGTATTCTCTCCCTGACTGGCTGTAACAAAGCCATCTGCCGTTTTCGCTTATTTAAATGAGCTGCAAATTCACGCAGCAGCGCTTGCGTTTCTGGGGTAGGAGGAGCACTGTCTTGCCATATCGACTCTGCTGCTACAGCTGCACGAATCGCTGAGGCACCGTAGGCACATACTCAAACACCGCTGGACTAGCCTTGAGCAATCCTTGCAGCAGCATTCATGGACGATACATGGAAAACCACAGAAGCTACACATGCACTTTGCCTGAAAGAGTTGCTCGATATATTCCTGAAGTGCGTCACACTGCTTTCGATGTTAGCTGTGCTATTAAGAGTTGCTCGATATATTCCTGAAGTTCGTCACACTGCTTTCTGGTAAAGCATTGAAGCGGCTGAATGAGTTACTTTTAGCATGGCATTGCTTCACTGCTTTGTAAAACCCCACGTGTGCACTCAGGTGTCTCTAGCGGAAATGAGTTACTTTAAGCATGGCATTGCTTCACTGCTTTGTAAAACCGCACGTGTGCGCTCAGGTGTCTCTCACCTGACATTTTCTCAAACACTTCTGCAACTGTCCATTCAATGGCTCTGATTATTGTCTTCAAGTTTTGCAGTTCTTTTAGGTTTGCGGTACCGAACACCGTTGAAAGATGTGCAGCCCTTTCCAAGTGCCGGAATGCCAAAGCGTGGGGCATGGCTGCTGCAGCACTGTCTGCTGCTGCTGCTGCGGCGCTGTCAACGCTCCATAAGCTCTCCTCGCTCCCTTGCGGCTGTTGCTTGAAAACATAGCCTTCATCTTGTGATGGACGCTCCGCTCTACCGACTGGCTCCTTTGTTGTTTGGTCAGAAATTTTATGAGTATACTCTTCCGCGCCTTCGGTTGGCTCTGCTGACGACGTTTTGGCCCTTAGTTCTTCTAGCCACTGCTCTAAGGACTGCTCTTGTTTTTCGATAGACTTTTTACTGCAACGTCTTCTGCTCCTGCGTCTTGTGTCCCTCTCTTCGATTGCTCCAATATGCTGTACAACAAGTGCTTCTAGATCTCTAAATGCTGTATTTACCAAGTGTACAGGTAACAACTGTTTCGCTGTTACTGCGTAGCGCTGCACCAACAGGTTTGAAACAGCAAGCTGCTCTATTAGTCTCGGAGCTACACGAATCCAGAAACGAGCATGCTGACGTCTAGTAGGCCAAGGAGCCTCAAAGGGCCGAAGGCTATAATCGTTTTCCTGTATTTCTTTCTCGCCGATTGCGAGCACGCTATCGCTGCCACTACTGCTCCAGAAATCTTGACTGCCACCGCAGCACTTTTGAAGTAAGGAACCCTCCCACAAAGAACTGACCGTAAGCCAGACATTGTAGAAGAAAGAAAGGACTGTCACCTTACTGCCTGCTATATTTCTGCTGCTTTTGTTGCTGTCATTGCCGCAGCCGATCATCAATTCATATTGCTGAAGTAAGGGGCTTTCCGTTGGTACGAAGCACCGGATCAGGCAGAAACCAAACAGCGTTAAAATTAGTCCCGCTGTGCAGGCGTGCACCACTGCGAGAAGCAGGTGCTGATTAGAGTACAGAAGAAATGAATTTGCTTTAGCTCCAGATCCTGCCGCAGCCAAAGCTATACCGCTGATGCCCCCCAAATGAAGAAATACAATGTAATGCAAACAGTTACTGCTGCGGCATCTAAATGGTGAGCGCACGATCGACAAGAAGCAGAACAGCAGTGCCACCGCCGCACCTACTGCCGTTCTTGCCTCCTGTCCTAATGGGTTTTGGCTGATGGCTTCTCCAAGTGAGCTCGTGGTAACTGTAGATACCGAAGACGAAGCAGGCTTGACAAAGAAGCTCACAAGCCATCCTAGACCACTAGGTGGAAGGTCGCTACGCTGACCCAGAAGGGATGACAAGACAATCAGAGCTGCTTTTACAAGCAATAACCATATCCTAAAGTAGCTGCGAAATGGGCCGCCTTTAAAGGAAGACACTAGCCAGACCTTTATCTCCATCCAGTCATCGTTTATGAACAGGAGATACTCCAATTCCCGCTGCTTGAGGTATTCTTCTTGCTGCCTACTTTGTCTAGCCACTGCAGTGGCCCTCACGTCACGCAGCAGCACAGCAGCAGCGTGTGAAAAGAGCGTGATCACACCTACAAAGGATATTATCCTAAGTATTAACAATCCTGTAGAATCGCATACATCAGCTTGATCACTACAAAAGATCAATGGTACTTCAATGGCCAGAAATGCTGGGAGAAGAAATAAGGTTACTGCCGCCCTCAACTTTGTGGCTGCGCCTAGCGTACAATAAAAAAGAGTGATGCCTGCAGACCTGATTTTGCTGGCTGCTTTCTTCCATCGTGCAACGAACGTTGAGGATTCACGTTGAAAAGAAAGCGCTAGCATGGCTGTAACAGAGGGACGCGCTTGCGAGGGCCTGCGAAGTTTTTGTGCTTCCTGTTCTTTCTTTATTTTTTCTAGCTCCTGGCGTCGCTGATAAAGCTCATAAGCATGGACAGCGCGAGGCCATGCTGCTGCAGCTACGAGAACCAGCAAAATGAGCAGCAATAGCACGAGCCCCCTTGTAAACGCATCTAATGGATAAGGGCCAAGTACGTTTGTAGTGGAGAGAGTCCGCAAAACAGTTGGTACGTCTAGTAGAAACAGTGCAAGCATTTGTGCCCAGGTATTCCAACCGTACGGAAGCGATGCTTGAAATGCAGCAAGCAGAATAGCAAGTAACTGCATTCCGTCAAGCAACAGCCACCATTTCTCTTGCCAATAAAGGCTAACATCGCGACGGAGCCCCTTGCGTTTGCTCGTATACTCCATGGTTTTTGCTCTAGCAAAAATTAAAAAAATAAACAACCCAAATAACTTTGATCCAAAATTAGCGTGCTATACTGTGAATTCGTTGAGGAGAAACGCATTGTGGAAGCCAAGGAAAACGGAAATGTCCTAAATACTAAAGGCATGCATGTGAAGTTGCATTGTAGCCGAGTTCGGGCTTTTGCTAAGTCCAAATGAACCGTGGGACTGCCCGCCAGATGCAAGCACTACTGAAGGTTGAATGCTAGTGAATGGCCCACGATGCTGATATGCAGTAATCGGCTACGATTTCTTTTTTGGGTGATCGTTCCACAGTGGCAGATTTACCGCAAAGGAGCAAACAGCTCTTCATATGTATGGTGGTACTCATCTGCATAGGTAAAGCTGACAGAACGGGTGTCGACGCTGAATCTATGCCCAGGCCATTCTCGATGGAAGCTTTCTTCCATGATACAACAAATCTAAAAGTTTCTTCAAAGGAATAGGCATACCGCTTGGGCGAGTGTTCTTCTTCTATGATTTCGCAAGTACAAAATGGGGCCACCTGCTTCACAGAAGACAGTACCTGAAACGAAACCGTCTCACAACACCGTCACAAGCAGACTAGGTCACAATGAGCTGAGTACTTCAATGTTCATCTCCAAATACTTCTTCAGGGCACTACTCCTAGCCCCGTGCCTTGGTTCATACAAGTTAGTCGTAGGATTCTGCGACATTAATACAAGGCCAACACCGCTGCAAACGTCTTTCGAAAACACCCGGGGGTAATTAACATATTGTCTTCTTGCCTGTATGGCATTGAATGACCCTATTTCAGTTGCGTCCAGCCATTTCTGCCAGCCCATAGCATTTTTGGTCTCGTTCTTCCTACCATTTATAAACTGCAAATAAGCGTTTCTACAGGGTGTAAGTGTAAGAAAGATCGAACACACGCGCTTCGCTGACAAGACTTCATCTTTCTGAGTTTTAGATGCTGCTTACGTGCACACCCATACTCTTGTACGCAGCAAAAATTCGCTACAGGCAAAAGTAATTTAACAATAGGCTCAAAATTTCACCGTTTTGGTTGATGTAAGCACTGTTCAAATGTTCCAACCTCCAGCCGCTTTCCAGCTGTTCTCAGGCTCTGACCTCCGTGAACGCTCAAAATCAAGGCCTAAGGTGCTCTACGGACACTTTTCCTCTATGCTTCACGAAGTGTCTAAAAGCGTGCTCAAGCTGCGTTGCGCATTGCTGTTAGGGGAGTTGGAAGCCAGTTTCTGTGATTGAGTCCAATACTGATTAGAACTCTGCGTTTGTAGTCTATATCTGCCGTACCCTACATTTGAAGATTTCTACAAATACCGGACATACACAAAAAATAACTCTGATATGAACGCACAGAACTACCTTACCTCCCGTACCGCAAAGTTCAGAGTCGAGAGCAAAGGGCTGTAGCCTGTCTGTCTCTGAGTGCTGAAGCACCATCAGTTGTCTTGCGCCTTTGTCAGAACGTTTGCTAATTCATCTGATTTGTTTCATTTGCGTGCATTTTTCATCGAATCAACTCTGATGCTGCACATTGAATTAGAGAGATATCTTGGGCAGCATGCAATTCTGGTACTCTACCTTCTGATGGGCGTTTCCGGCGTCTATTTATAAAGACGTGTAAAAAAAAATCGAACATTTCATGGGGTATCCCTCTGTGAGAAACCGTTGAATTAGCTCTTTTGTCAAAGTAAAATCAGAGTAATACCCATAGGGGAGGATGCCACTTCTGTAAGGGAACTTGAGAAAATGCCCAGAAGCTAACATGGTTAAAAATATCAGTCCTAGAAGGCGTTCACTTCCTGTTGATATCGAATGCTTCTCCATTACGGTCTTCCATATTTGCTAGTGTCACCAAAACTTATAGCGCACCAACTTGGCTTCGCATTATCAGCGAATAAACGTGAATTTAAGATTCACGCTACTCGGCCTTTGTCAAAAGACTTCGGCGGTTCGGCACACGTAGGTGCGTGCAATTTCAGCACCTTCAGCCGTGTTCTACCTATTCCGCCAAGTTTAGGCGCGTGCGTTGTATGTGCTTCTGCTTTTACGGTTGGCGCTCTTGTCAGTGTGAAACAGACAGCGCTTCAGCGATTTAGACTGCTATCATAATGCGCGAGCACCGACTAGGAACTTTCGAAGGCAGTTCCTGAAGGGCACTTCCTGAGGAAATATCAAGCTTGCCCGCGAGCGGACAGCGTTATCTGGTTCCATAATTTTTTACTAGCATAACTCAAAATTTAAGCCGTAGAGCTTTAGCTTATCTTGCCACATCAGCTTCATGGATAGCGAAGCAGACTGGCGATTTGATGCGAACGAAGGCTCTGGCCAGCTGAAGCGTACGTGGGTATGATCAAATTCTGATTGTCTTCCACATGATTCTCTTTAATGACTTTCTAGGGTCACACATTGAAGAGCATCTGGTGTGACGCCTTCAGATCACCCGCTCAGAGGTTTCGTTAGTTAAAGAGCTAAGTGTTCAGAAGCCGGTAAACGAGGGAGACGAAGTGAGTGAATGGTACGTGATCTGTCATCCAAGAAGAGCGTGTCTTTTAGTTGCAACTACACTCTAAAAGGACACTTTTCGCCTTGAATTTGTGCTGCTTCACAAAAGGTGATAGTACGTGGGGAACGTAGTTTTCGCGGGACAGTGTTGCGAGCCTCCGCTACGCCGTCTCGTGGGGAGCAGGATGCAAGTGCAAGTCAAGTAATCCGCGTCCAATTTAAGCGCTTTTCGAAATCACAACCTGTTGGTGATAACTCGTGAAAAACTTGCATATTTTGCGAAGCCCGCACAGCTGCCGGCAAGCGGCGGTCTCCCGCAGATAGTCCATGCTTCTAAAAGCAGAAGCGCCCCGAATAGATTCTCTAACACCACTGCCAGAATACGCGTAGATACCAAAGCGATTGACCAGACAAGCGTTTATATGCAGTCTCGTGGGAAACAGAGATTTTACGCTGCGCACGGTGAATTGCTGTTCGCCTCGCCGGCCCGCAGTGTGTCGCGGGCTGAAGTTAAGTACAGGTTGTCCGGGATGCTTGACTGCCGTAACGAGCTTGCTTTAGCATGCTTTAGTACTGCCTGAGACACATTGGCTGCTATCAGGCTTACAGAGCTAGAAAAGAATTAATTTCGACTTGCGCCGCACACCTTTTGATAGCAGGTTGGTATTAGTATTGCAAAATGTCGTGCAAACAAAAACGAGCCATCCCAGCATACTACAATAGCACCTAAACAAAATAGATGTTGCTTGAAAGGCAGGCTGAAAGCTGTCGACTGAAAGCCAAAGAACAAACTCGTGCTTGCTATTCCATACTACCATACAGCCAACGGGTTGCTCGCGTCTTCCCTAGCGCAGGCATGGGCAGGCGGTTTCGTGGTGGAAAAGCGTTGAAGACCAGTGAAATCCAGGCTCTCATTTTACTCCTATCAATACTTTGAGAACTAGACTCAAGTCAACTGCATCCCAGCAGCAGATTTTCCCACTTTCGAGGAACACGACCCGTACGCCGGGAAGTCCTCACGCTCAACACCATGACGCATCGCTGCAGAGCATCTGAAGCGCCTGCTGAGGTAGTCCAGAATCCTAAACACCGTGCTTTGAGGCCAGAGGGATGGATGCTGTGGTGTCGCACGAATCCAGAGATGCGTTCGTAACAGCAGTTGAGGTCAGCACTGTGGAAAATGAGGCATCAGGAAAGAGACTCGGTATATTTAGGCCTTCTAGCCGCAGCACACTGCTTGACGAAACGTTTGCGCCAAGAGACAAAAAGCGCGCATTCTCGAAGATGAGATACAAGGTGCTGAGAGCTTGGCAATTTCCACACTGCTGTGATTTGCGGTTAATGACCAAACGGTAGCAAAGTGACGTTCGGAAGCCGGCCACTAGTGAAAAACATCCATAGAGACTAGCAGAAAGAGGACATTTTAATGAGCCTTCCTACACCAAATGAGGAGCATTCCAACAGTAACAGTCGTCGCTGTGGCCAAAGTTGTGAGGGAGGTGATTCGTGTCCAAGCGTATTAGCACGAGTTTGTGCAGCATTAGACTTTCTTAAAGCGATGCGGACAAACACAGAGTGTATCTTAATTTTTCCGCTTGGCCATTGTCCGTTCTTGCTAATTGGCCAGCCTAAAGGCTGTGCCATGCTTCCTGACCTGCTGGGCTCATGCCACCGCGTACGCTGTTCTTCGGCATGTTTCGCATGAATGCAACTTTGATAACACGGTGCACTATATGTGCAACAGAGTGCTACGTCGTTACCCGTAGGCTTGTCCACGATCGTGCGGCGCAATACTATGCACACGGCCAGCGTGTTGTGGAAATTTCCCCAAATGGAAGTCAGACATCATATGCTCCTTGTAGGACAGACCTAGCAAGGATACACGATCAGGCGCCGACTGGAACACTGAACTGGTACGTAATTTCATCTGCTCTCACTAACGACGCCTGTCGTGTTCAGACGATCATCAAACTTTAGTTTGAAACCTCAGTTCGTCCGACCCCAATCCATGATTTGAACACTCTCCTTTCAAACAGCGCAAACGTAGCCTTGCACGGTGGTCTATATTGACTCCTTGTAGAGCAGACCAAGCGACAATGCATGATCAGGCGCCTGCACTGCTTTAGAAGGAATATATGATGTCTGACATGTCCTGGAAAGTTATAGTGGGATCGCTTGTTACCGCGGCAGCCAAGGCTGCAGCTGCTGAGAGTCTACGTTCAATGCATCCCTTGCATAAGGCAATGCCTGTCCCCGCACTGTCGCGAACAGGTTTATAAACTCCGCCAGAGTACATTTCCAGGCTGCTGCTGCCAAAGCAATTTACGCGGTCCTGATAAACGACTGCACTGTTTTCGGCAGCGAAACGCACCAAGGATGAATTATCGGCAGAGTGCAGTATGCTGGCATTGGCAAAACTGTAATACCTATGAATTTCATCCAGTGTTAAAATATAGAACTCCATCGGGTGTTTAAAGGTAAATCTAGTGAACTCTGCCTTCGTTACCCTATTCTAACGCTGCATGCACTGCGTGTTTGATACATCAGCTATATTTCCCCGCCCACACAGCTACCCTCCGCTGTGTAGTGCTGAGGCACTACAATGGGGCTGGCTAGTGTCCTAGGGATGATAGCTACCTAGCGACCTGCAAGGGGCCGCGACACTGAAGGGGCACAGGACCCTCCTAATATGAAAAAAAATAAGAAAAGCCGTTAGTCAGTTCTAATGAAAACGTGAAATGTGCGGCAATTGTGTGGAGACTGGGGCTGGCGATAGCGCCGGCACCAATGCGGACCTCCTCCCCTACGGTCTAGGAGGTTTGCTCCCAGAAGGGAGCGAATCGACGAGGCAGATTTGAGGCACTTTTTGAATTGTTGTATTTCGACGGAATAAAGCTATAGAGACCGAGAAATGGGGCTATACTAGGTGTAGTATGTAGACCTGTAGAGCGGCAGGAAACACCGTAGTCGCAGCAGTAGGCGCCGCGCACTACACGCTGAGCGGATCCGTCGCCTACGGTTGCTGTAATAGGACAGAGTTATCGCTTGATGCACGAGAACGCTGTATTCCTAGACTTCTTCCCTCCCGTGCAGTAGGCAAAAATACATAGAGTATAAAAGCCAACGGCTGTCCTTCTCCCGTAACACCAGCTTTTGCGTATCTGCAGCGAATAAAGCGAGTAGATATCCCGCTTCAGATCAGCTGGAAACAAAAGAATTAGCTTGACGGCGTCGGGAAAGATGAAGCTGACCCCTTGATGCTAGTCGTTTTGTCTCAATTAAAGCTGGTGCTCGTGCGAGGACCTGAAACTTTCTGGCGGCGTCATTTGGGGATCCACGTTTACTTCTTCTTAGCGGTCATCTCGAGCCTCATGTGTGAATCAGTAACGCTGGACAGCAGTGTCACATGGCAGCGCGATTACCAGCGATATCGCCAGAGCCATAATGAGCGCCAAGTGCATCTCACAACCAACATGCAATCTGCGAGGTTAGAAATTTGGGAGGAACGAGTGCGATGCTGAATGCCAAGAATCAGCCGTAGTAAATTTATGTGTCGGTGCCCTACTCCAGCTGGCTGAGTAAGATGCACGCGGCCTGCAGAGCCGAAGCCCCCTGACTTCCCCCGTCACTGATCTTATCCCGTCCAACGCCTGGACAGTCTGTTACTGCATTCCAGCGGGATGAACTAGACGTTTAGAGCGTTTCCGTCAAGAAAACCAAGAGACCGCAGCGGGAGCCTGCTGGCGCAAGAGACGGAGCGCCCTTGCATTTTACGAGCCTTCGGTATTCATCTGGCGTGCAAAGCCGTGTACTTTTCATATCGCATCCATGCGCTCCACAGCAGTCTGTGCAATTTCACTTTCAGAGACTCCAGCGGCCACAGTAAAGATAAAAAGTCCGAAATACTTCCGAATCTCCTTATGCAGAGGAAACCAGTGGAACCGGCGCATTCTTAATGCAGTACCAGTGGAAAGTGAGCAAACTCCTTTTACAACGCGCTTAAAGCGGAGGACACGCATTAAGTAGGAGAACACCGGCTGCTGTTGGCGAGGATCAATGCCTAGTGTAGTGGCCTGCCGTCTGCCGAAGCACAGTCGGCGTCATTCGCAACTGTATTGATACATACACTGTGTTATATTTGCACCTTCCACGTTTCATGGCAGCGTCTAGGAAACGATCGATTTGCCGGTACTTTCCTGGCCAGGTGTGGCTGGCGGCTGACACATGTGTCTGCGCGCGGGTGCACGCTATACCGGCCACCCGGAGTACTGGACTCTTCCCTTCTGCATATTTCTAAAGTGTTGGGTGTACTTGCTATCGTCCATGGACGTGGGTGAACAACTATTAATGCTAAAGACTCCCTACCTCCAGTGGTGTTCCATGAGCCGCAGTCGAACACACGAGCTTCCCTACTCGCGATCGCGATATGCTGCTGAGTTTAATTAAAGTTATCCTAATCCTTGAGAACACCGCGTGGATATTCTGCTATGCAGTTCTGGACTAACCGAAGAAATAGCGAAAACAGGACCGCTCGCGCCCTGCAATACTTAGATCGTGCGATGAAGCAAAAAGTGCAGTGGCTCACCAGTTCGATAAATGGATCCAGGGCATACCAGGAGCATCGTCCTGCATCGCGATTGTTGTATTCAAACAAGTCCGCCTTTTCGCAACGCTTTGGTAAGCGAGAGCTCTTGACAGAGGTCTTGAGGAGCTCAGGACGCTTTTCTAGAGTGGCTGCATGCGGAGAACTCCCACTAACGCCGTGGTGCCCTGAGACTAGCCAATTTCTCTTCAGTCACGCTGCATGGGTCTATCCGTGCATAAATTTGTGTATGAGATCGTCGCGATGTTGCAGGCGTTACTCATCAAATAACTCAGCGCTCTGCTGTGTGCTGCACACAGCCAGTTCGAAAATCAAGGGATGGCTTTGGGAAGAATTGCATTCCCTAAGCATGCCGTTATTACATTCAAAAGCACCTATTGTATATGCACTACATGTATGCACTGTGATGCTCACCTGATACTAAACTGAGGGGATCAAAACCAGGCGATTGCAAGGAAAGCTTGACAGTCAGCTGCCACATTGAGCACTGCCCGTTACATGAAATTTGAACAGCGTCCTCGGGGTCTAATGCCATACTTGTGGAGTCCACTACATTACTTTTCTGGCGATTGGACTCAATGCTTCCAATGGCTTGCAATTCACTTGGCTTCCTTTCAGAGACGGACTAACAGTGCGAATCGCACTGGGTGAACAACTTTCCATGTGGCTGCCGTTAAGGATGACTCCATGTTCTGTGGCCTTAGAGGCTGCAGAAACATGAGAGCACTTCACTCTATACCTAGTTAGTGTGCGGTATCAAACCACCATCTAGAGGAAGCACCTCGTGCCAAGCTAGCTTGCTGAGCAGCCCCTGCTAAACCACCATGTACAGTGCTATCCTCGCTGCCATGAAATAGCACACACAAGCAATTTCAGCGTACTCTACTTAATAATGGCTACTATCCATGCTCTTTAACTCCTCTGTTGTGGGGAAAAGAATAACATACTGCTCAAAGGCATCTGAACCTAGTGAGGGCTACCTTGTTTGTGCGCAAACGCGCTGTATGTCACGTTGACATACTGGACTGTGACAGGAAGGCCGCAACAGCAGACGTCGGCTATGTGATTGATGAAGCCCGCGGCAGATGCTATCAATGCACGCTGTTATGTAATGTACAAAACTCGCAAGGCGAATGCTAACGTTACCATGTGAAACGGTCAGACTAGTCTGCTTGTTGGCTAGTGAACTGAAGCAGGAATGAACCTAGAATGGTAGAGATTGTCGTTCGCTGCTTGTCTCCTTTGCCTTGCAGTCCTGTTGGTGAACGCTGTGACTTTTCTGCGAGCACAAAGCCATGGTGAAAACCTGTGACTTCAACACGGATGTAATATGATAATCTCTGTGGGTGCACAGCGGGCAACTCCATAGTGGACACACTTATGATCCGTTCTCGTGAAGATGTAGTAATTTGCTTTTTTCGAACGAGCTCCAGGTGAATAGCAGGCACAGCAGTTAAAGCAGCTCTACTGTGAACGAACAATGTTTTAACCGGTGCACGAGGGTGTGTACGTGTCACTGAATTAGAGGGAGCTTCAATCCAGTGCAAATGACAACATCTGGTTTTGCTGGAAGGTTCGATCAACTGAATAAGAGCCTTCAGTGTCGTCATTCGTCTCCTGTGAGCTAATCAATGCGACCTTACCAACTGAGGGCGACAAAATAATCAGCAGCTTACGCCGTCGCGCACCATTCTTTTGCTAGTCAAATCTTGGACAGCAGGTAGATAAAGCATAGGCTGAAGTCCAAGCAGACGCTTCCTGGGCTGCAAAGGCCGCGCTTTAACAAGCCTTGACCCTAAAAGGGCACGAAACAGGAATGCCCTCCCTCGACTTTTGAGGCATGCTGTCAGCCTGATCCAAACGAGCATGAGGCGACAATGCCTGCGCTGAAATCAGCGCTGCGCGGAAAACACTGTACATGCCTCACAGGACGAATGCGAGCAGCTCCTGTCGCACGTCTGAGCACGGCGACACAGACAAGGAACTGCGTTTGCAGGAATATGTCTTCCTAGGAACCTTGCTGAGCGCGCACGGCACGGGGATCTCCTTCAACTCCAGCCTGAAATATGTGAGAGTTCGCCCTTCCTCTTTCCTAGCACTGATATCCCTGTGCCTTCCCCATATTCAGTGATGGACGACACTGGAGCTCACCGTGATGAAGCCCATGCGTACATGCGTAGCTATATTTGTCCACCATCGGCGAGGCTGACGATTTCATGCGCTTGTTGCTCTACGTGAACAGGGGAAGATAACAGCGTACGAGAGGGTAGACATGAAAGCATCGTTTTTTCCATGCTACCGGTGTCAGGAACGACGGTGCTTAACCATTGAAAGTCCGTTACGACCCATGGATTTCGATATGCTGGCGCTTATGGAATTCCAACGCATGAACTGTTCCTTCAGCGTAACGCCCAGCAAGTGCGATGCCAAAGGATTCAGTCAGATTGTATTAGTCTCCGCAGCTGTTCCTACCTCCTGCATTTCTATATTCATTGTGAATCCTTTTCTTCGTCGCCATCCACTGTCGCACTGCACGAGCTCTGTAGTCTACTCTAGGAACTGCCGCGAACACGACTGATGACCTTGTCAACTGACTCACGACAAGCGAATCTACCTCCTTTCTGTTGGGAACGAAAGGAGCTGCGAAGCAGCGTGGCAAATTCTCCATCAGATTGTCTACGCCGCATCCGATGGCATGTGCGCTGCGTCTACATAGTTCGTGATAAGCCAAAATGCGGCTTTTACGTACTCACGTTTTCCCCCATGGGCGAGTAGTAATCAATGGCGACCCCAAGGTGTGGAGGAAACAGCTCCTCAGAGTGGTGAAATCAAGCTTAGGAAGCAGATGCGTCCCGACAAGCCTATATCCCAGATTCAAAAACAATCTGTACATTTCTGTAGGTATCTTACTGGGGGACTATTACGGCTTATAAATGCAAGTCTCTTGCTGTGCTTGAGTTCCTTCAGGAGAAAATCCAAATGAGCATAGTGGCATGGGCACAGGAGTGATGGACTACTTAGTGCATGCGAGCGTCAATCAGATACCCAGAAAAGGGTTTGCAGCGCGAGCACGACGAGAGACAAAGAGGACAGTAAATAAATGGAACGCGATGAATTGAAGGTAGGGAGCTCGTGATGCTGAATATTCGGCAGAGTCAGGTATGCTCGGCCGTCAGTGCCTTTGTCCAGCCACTGTAGCTGCGAAGAGAGCGGAAAGCTAAAAGGCTGATGACGTGTGTGTGTGAGCGTAGGGTGATCCAGCTGAAACCTAGCTTTTAGGTGTCACGCACGTATTATAAACGGCTCGGTTGCAAGGTTAGACGGATGCCTTGCTTAGCTCACTCTGTTGCTACAACATGCACGTATGATGTCATTGAACGTTGCATTTATTTTTTGTGCACAAGTTTTCTTTGACGTTGTTCAGAAAATGTGCGATTGTTCGGAAGACTGGGAACACCTGGCGCTTGTGTAAGACTGTAATGAAAACCTGGGCTGTCGTGTCTGCACATCAGGCCTCCAAGAACCTTGGAAAGTTTCCAGGCTGTTTGACGGTAGAACTGCAGTGCACAGCACCGAGTGCTGCGAATAAGGAGCTACGTGTCCGTTCTACGAGGGCCCTACGATAACCGTCTACCTTCGACGCATTTCGTTGAAGCAGTAGTCCAAATATTATGGAACACATTTATTCACAGCTTTTCAAAATCTACTTACTTGAAAATCCCCCCTGCTGGGGGTTCCTGCCTCGTATGATCTGTGGGGAGGAGACCTGCAACGGTGCCGGTGTCATCTTGAGCCCCAATTTCCAGTTGTTTACACACACATCTTGTAGTGCACTGCGCCCGCAGCTGCGACGTGCTTTCAGTCCCTTGGGCCGGGCCTATAAACTGCACCCTACGCTAGTCGATTCCCTAGAAACTACAGCTATTGCGATTAAGGATACAAAATCATGAGTTTATCAAATTTGTCTGTCTGTTTCGCACCCTCCTGGGAGCTCGCCCCCTAGTCCCTAAGGGAGGGAGGCTTGCCCTGGCGCCGGCGCTGTCTCCAGCCCCAGTCTCCACGCAATTCCACGAATTCACGTGTGCATATAAAATATAATCACTTTCTCTTACTTTTTGTCTGGTAAGAGGGCCCTGTCTCCCTCCAGTCTTGCGACCCCTCGTAGGTCGCTGGCTAGCTATCCTCTCTAGAGCACTAACCAGCCCCATTGTAGTGTCTGTGCGCTACACATCTAGTGTATAAATGGTACTTCACCGGAAAGACGGCTTAGTTCGGTCCTACTAAGAGGGTCCAATCCTCGTTGCGTGTTACGGCCTCTTCTAGGTCACCAGCTAGCTATCTTTTATAGGCCACCAGCAAGCCCTATTGTAGTGCTTGTGCACTACAGAAACCAACTAATAATGCAGAGCAGCTAGATGTCTTTTAGTGCATGCAATGTCCGTTTATCAGACGCCTGTAGCTTGTACTACCACCCAGGAGGGAGTGCTGGCCTCCTCCTTTTGTTCTTCGGTCTAGGCAATTATGGTAACTCTGTGCACCCCCGCATCAAGGAGCGAAAGCAGCTAAGGTGCAGTGATTTAATAGAAGTAATTGCTCCTGATTATTCAGCTCCTGTGAAAGTTGCACGTGTTTTTTACTTGCGCTTTTCTGGCGGAAGCCAAATATGGATCATGCGTTACCAGAACCAATTCTGTTGGCCGCGATAGTCTGAAAAAACTAGAACATGCTTTCTAGGTAAGATACAAGGGTGCTTCGGGGAATATGATCGGCTGACACACTATATTAGGATGTGAAAGCAGCCTGAGAAATTCATCAACGATGGATATCGAAGTAACTAACGGTCGCAGCTACGTCATGCGCTTTTTCCAGGAGAAAGACATACCACTTGGCGAATAGAATCGCAGAAAGAAACTCAGGCGCTGTTACGTCCGGTACGTACTTCAGAATGTTCTTTATGATGTGACGAACGTTAGTATGCACTATACGAACAATGACCAAAGTGTGATTATTCCTTGTATTCCTTGAAAATCATTCAACTGCAGTAGAGCGTTAATCATAACTATATTAAGAACGAGCAAACTGGAATTTCTGTTTTAAAACCAGCGACGCAAAATGATCACGGTGAGTATGAAACCAACCGAAAAACTGTATTCACTGTTTGAAAGGCATTCACAGGAAAGTTGTTGAACGTTAATATTAACAAGCAATCCCTAAGCGATCTTTTCATCTTGATAAACTTTTTGGCTACAGCTCGTCACAAAGAAAATGACACGCGAAATTTGCAGCACAGCCAGAAGGTATACCCAGGAAATGGAAGACTGCAATTTATCTAAGAGGCACATGCCATAACAGCTCAATTGTAGGAGTGATGTGGACAGAATTGGCGAAACGGGAACAAGCTGCTGTGCGTGCAATGATATTGTTTCTGAGGGACACTGCAAATGGACGTTCGTGTGTCGCAAACTACCAATGTTGTGCTCAGACAAAAAGCAATTGGATGCTCCCATAGGCCATCGTTGGAGAAAAGGATTTGGCGATAGAGAGTAACAGCAGTACATACAACCTGTGGAATGCAGAAGATTCTCTCAAAGTATAATTCCGCTTTACGACACTTTTGTTTGACTAAATGTTATCATGCACTTTTCTGCTCGCATCGTCCTTGCTGACATTTCTGTTTGTCGATACCGCAATTAAGTTGTCGTGTGGATTTCTGCTCTGTTTTCTTTGGCGGCTTCTCAGCGAGTTGCTTCGTGACTTGCGCGCTGAGGTCTCCCTCTCGAATCATTTTATAAAAAGCCTAGAATTAGTGTATATTTTTTTGGTGGTGCCAGATTTCCCATGTGGTTTAAACACCGAGCGAAAGAACGAAGAATGGTGGAGACAGTAGCCCTGACCTTTACAAAACCTGCAAATAGCAGTTTCGGACTTATTATACGTACCAGTTCGTCTTGCAGCACGGTATATTCTATCACGTAGTACCCCTGATATTACATGCAACAAATAGGGACGCTCTTTCCTGAGACAAATTAGCGTGAGGCAAACTTCAATAGGTATTCGGAAAAAGTCGCCTAGAGGTACGTAAAAAATATCATGTCTGATTCATGAAGAGCAGTTAGTATGTACTCTAGCTGGGATATATGGTTAGTTTGATTACTTCGAGTGCGCGGACACAGGGGGAAATTAAAAAAGTATACTCTCGATATCCTGAGAATAAAGTGGGGATATCCAGATACTCCGTTATTGATAAGCAGCAGGTGAATTGAAACTATAGGAAATACGCGGCATGAGACAGGCTGAACACTCAGAGTAGGCGAAATAACGGAGCCAATCAGGCATCGCAGCGGAGCACGCAAGCAGGCTTTATGTTGAAACGAATGCAAAAGCATTTTCATTGATGAATGTCGCAATTTGGAGCCGGTCCCTCTAAAACTTGAGGGATGCTTGACAAATTCTTCATAGCACATGCAGGCATGTATCAAACGAAAACCTGCAACGCTCCCGATGGAACACCTTATCAACGGAAGAGCCGGGCATTAAACTGCATGTCTTTGTGCTGAGCGCAGCTAAAAGCGCGATGGGGCATGAACTACACAAAGCATGAAATGCAAAGATTAATGGGGTTGCTGAAGCCACATGCCTGCGGCAAAAAAAAGCAATGCGAGGACAACTCTACAAAACAGCTTTGACTGCATTGACGTACCAGCCTAAATACTGTACGATTCACTCAAATGGGTACGGTACTGTGTAAGTCTCCTTCGTTGAAAAGGACGGCAAAGCTTCCGTGCTGAGTTGTGAAAACTTTGTAAGCAGTGACCCCGCAGAGTTACATGGTAACGATGCTGCCCGTAATATCCATTTGCTTTGACGCCGTGTGTTTGCGTGTGGACACCAATCGTGTAGTGGTAATAATAGACCATGCAGGCTCGCCTAAGCTTTGTGCGTATAGGTTGTTGTTCCTATCTTACAACACGCTTTCTGTGTGAAGCGGAAATTTATTCCAGCAAGGACAAAAGAAAATAATGAAAGAAAACACACTGCTATTGTTTTAACTCTTGTTAGTGTAAGGGTTTTTCTTGGATGCATCCACAAAGACTCATGAATAACAAGTAACAATTGACGAATGTGTGAGACGAAGCATGCGTTGATTCCCTGGAAAAGGCTAGCACGATTTTGGACAGTCAGTAAATTAGTGGCTTTGAGGGGACGCTTGACAGATACTTAACGTGCAGAATCGAAAAATCTAGTGTATCATTTTCTTCGGGGCGTCAATTCTTTTCACAACGTACGTGGATCGTAGCCAACGCATGTATAATATCATTTTCTCTAAAATTCTTGTTGCCGCTGGTCAGATTTTCATGACGAAAAGCTGATGCTGCCGCTAGTGCAGCAGCAGCTGCTCCTGAAGACGTAGCTTCCGCCGCTACTGCTGTAGCAGCATGAGCTTCTTCAGCCTCATTCCATTCATCTACTGTCCATATTTCAGCCGAAAGCCTGTAAGAATGCGTTTGCTGAGAATAAAATCTGTCATTGCGCAGTCTCATGTCGTGCGCATTTTTTAGCCGACTACAAAACGCTACTGCTGCGTTTCCTTTTTTGGAATACCTGTTCCTAACCATGCAGTTTTCTTTGGGCGTTGTGGTGAATCTGATTCACTACCAGGGAAAACAGTTGCTTTACTACTAATGAGGCTGTTCCGCAGAAACGGGGCATTCACTGTGTAATGGAAAAAATTATTCATCTGTGAGAACTACACCAACTGCGCTGCGGTTCGAGATGACTCCATTAGTCATTATGGGCTTTTCCTAGTTCGACTTTAAAGTTGGGAAAATTTTAGGAAACTGCAGGTCTTGAGTGCACTTCTGGCGTACAACTAACGTAGATTTTTTAATCTGTTCACCGGCTAGTTGTATCCGTGTGAATGCCCTTCCGCATATTTCCCCTGAAATGCGGATAGTTGCTAGATGGCATATATCTACACTGGTGATTAAATCCAACAGGTGCACACTTCTCAGCACGTTCGCATGACAAATCTTCTCTACATTGTCAGTCCAATTTTAAATTTACAATAAATATTATGCGTAATTCTGTATAAGCAGGAAAAGAAACGAGGGAGCCTTTGAAGCTTCTTTTTCTTTCATATTGGAGTTTCATTATTCATAGCGTGCACGAGTAGAGATCTAACCATGAGCTTGCTGCTGTTCAGCGAGAACGGCATATTCCTGCTGCCATAGGCAGGAATATTCATCATTGAGGAACCCACCATATAGAGATATCTGCTGCATACCTGTAGCTTGCATCTATATCCTGTGCTATTTCAATGAAGTCGTTTCCTTCCTTGTAATACTGTTAACGGTCTCATAATAAAAACAAAATTGGAAACGCCGTCCAGTCACAGCTGAAATTTGTTGTTCACTAGCATTCACAAACACCTACAACACAACTACTAATTTGACGAAATATTGGCAGCTCTCTTCCGATATGAACGTACAACATTTCACGATACGAGCTGCAAGTTCTCGAGCCTCTATTGAGAACGTACTATTTCGTTAATTTGTGTTTAAAAAAAGCTATTTCCATGAATAGAGTAATTTCTGCTCTGAAGAACCACCACAGATATTATTCTGTGAAGTAAGGAAAAATTTGAACTGAATCTACAGGACGATGCGCCGGCTTTTTTATTAAACACGCCTCTCAACATTGCCATATTTGTCCTCAAAATAGAACTGTCAACTCTTCTCCGTAGTCTCCTTTTGTTTTTCTTTTGTCGCAGAGATATCTTTCCTCGGACCCGCAAAAGAGTGCGCTCCTACTATCTGCTATGTAGGAGATGTCCTCATGCGGGAAAGGCAAAACATATGATATCTCCATCTGGCAGTGCAGGGCGTGGTGTCGCGAATTGCTTTCCTCTACTGAGCTGTCTTTCAGCGTGTATGTAGCTTATCAAGGACAGTTTGCCGTGAGATCTGCAGTATGGCAGCGAGGGAACCTATTAGTAATTTTCAAACAAAAATGCAGCAGGAATTTACTCTGCTGCAGTAGTGCAGATTTTTGAACAAACATCTGACCACAAATGTGGCAGCAACTTACGACAAACCACCAACCTTGCGTTTTTTTGCTCTCTTTGAAAACCACCTACTACTCACTTCACTCACTTCTGCGGCTATGAGCACTACCGAAGATTGCTCCTAAGCAGACATTGGGACTGTTACAAAGTAACTTCGATGCCCTCAGCGCTCCTGCTGTCAGAGGCATTTGAGTGCATTTTCCCTCTATTTGTGTGTTTGGCATACACATAGAGAAGACATAGGCAGGCTTTGCTCTCACAGAGGATAGCAAGCAGAATCACACATATAGCCATAGCAATGAAGTGAACGCGAACCTTTAGACTTTATCAACAACAAATTTAAGCAGCATATACTGCCACCCAAGTAATGATGTACAAATTATCTTCACCTGCAGTTTTATTGGTGAAAAGCTTCGTATAGGAGAACATGAGTAAAATAACCGGTGACTACTATGAGCCAGCCTTTGATAAAATGTCTACAGCTGTTTCAAAGTTACAAGGAAGCCCACTGCCTGCTGTGCTTTACTATGTCAGCTCTTCTTTAGAACACCATGAAACTCGTCCATGTTTGCAAAGCTTTACACAGAACAAAGTGAATAGTGCTTCTCTGACGGAAGTAGGGGGATTAAAAAGTGTTCGATGCAAGCCGAAGTTTCGCTTCTTATCGCTTGTCAAAGGCCGAACCGGGATTCGCAACAGCACTCATCCACCCTCATTGAACTTCTCGTGAAGGTCTAGTGACCTGCCAGGTATACAGTTGCCTGAGCGATACTGGCAAAATCGTCGACATGATACACGGCGGGCAGCGCTATAGGGACAACTGCCGTGGAGTAGCGTTGCGTTGCTGTGGTGTATCACTACTCTAGGAGCGTCCGCCAACCTGAGCACGATTAGGAATCTTTAGCTGTCTTTGGAAATATGAAGCAATGCTAGCTCTCTTTCAAAATATCACATCTCCCTGACGTGATTTAAAAAGGTGCCGCGCTAAAGTATTTCTGCTGCAGGAATTCTATACTGAAGCACTGCTATGTACACTAACAATGAGCGATGCTGCTAGGATACCCAAAAGCCAATTGCATCCCTTGCCTCCCTTTTGGAAGCCAGCGAAACCACGCGTAGAGGATGTACGCGGGCATCCATGCTTTCCTTCTATGTCTTCAGAATTCAAAAAGATCCTTCGGTGTTGTCTGGTGTTGCGGACCTTTACACCGTTCTGCAATACGTTTTGTCAGAGCCCTGCAAGCGATGTAACTAAATGATCTTCAATAATTATGTAAATAGCGCCCCAGGTAGTGACCGTGAAGTCGTGACGATGCTCACAGGCAATACATGACGCAACAGCAGGACAGAAATCCTGCGCAAGTGACCACGTACGATCCTGAGTGCGGAAGAATCCTTTCAGCAAAACGCGGGAGGGCTTGCACATAGACAATATAGACTCCATAAGAGTGAATCGTGAGCGGAAAAGCACTAAAGCGAATCGCCGCATATTATAAAAGGTAACTGCGCGCGACAGAGTATGAACATCTTGTCGCCATCCACTGAAGCCACTCCACAGCAGCAAGACAGCTGGGTAAGAAAACATGATTTTTCTTCAGCCCATTAGTCTTTGGGTGCAGCGGAGTCACTTCACAGCACTCAAGCACGAGGATGGGGACAACATGGTATTGCATTAGTACATCAATGCTTCAATTCTCGGGTTAATTCTGTAAGCATTCTATTTCACATGTTTAACAAAAGTTACTAGTCGGCCAGTACATCAATGCTTCAATTCTCGGGTTAATTCTGTAAGCATTCTATTTCACATGTTTAACAAAAGTTACTAGTCGGCCAGGACTCCGCCAATCTGTTGCAATCGCTCTTCCGGACTAGCAGACCTCCGTAGGGCGCCCTCGCCAGCTCATCAGGACTGTCAAGGCGTCCGAAGTTTGGCTTGGGCACATGCTAGCGAAGTACGCGCTATAAAGCCTGCAAACCATGCCATACCGTAGGAAGACGGCAGCGCAACGCCATGTTGATTGCAGCGTCATTGCTCCGAAAAGCAAAGTGAGCCTACGCCTGTGAATGGAATAAACCTGGGTCGGGTGGAACAGACTTCAGCTTCGCTATTCACGAAAAGCGCACTCCGCTGCACCACGAAAGATCCCAATGCGCACACTTCCTCCCTGGGTCCACAGAAACGGAAAGCTCTTCGTTTTCCTGCTCATTCCACAACACGGATGCTACAAAGTTACTAGCGACTCCAAAATCATCACTGACGCACACTCTCTACAGCAGAACTCAGTGAGCCTGCGCAAGTCACAGAGAACATCAGGACGGCACAAAAGTGCGCACTTAGCATCTGCAAGGTGGTTGTCTAAAGCGTGTTCACGCATAGTCGTGTTTGAGAGGTGCGAATAGACAGGCTTCAGCTTAACGCCAATTTCGCACCATCGTCCGTGAGCCCGGAGCAGAATCGCGGCATTACGGCTTTGAAACTCCTCTCAAAGAATGCTGCAGGCATATCAGTTGTTTTTCTAAGCCAAATAATGCATTAACTACGTCTTGAAGCTGCGCAATGCGAAAAGAGGGTGAAGATAGTTCGAGCAGAATACTTGTGTGACTTGTCATGACCGTGCTTACATGAAGAAGGCGTTGCTGTAGGCACGAACATAGGCAGAATGCCAGTCTTTCTCTCGGATGCAGAAGCTAACTGGTGTCGTAGAGGCTGCTTTCCACGCCCTAAAGGCCATAATTTTGACAGTGCAGATGGCTCTTGCATGTATACCTTGCTGTCTGGAAGGTGAGTGCACCACGGGGCATCTGAAAGTTGTTTGAAACTGCGGGCAGGGTGCAGTGCTTAACTCTTGGAAGAGCTCCTGGAAAACGCAGAGCACAACATATCGTCGCAGTCAGACAGGGTTTTATCACTGAACATCTACAACGCAATATGCAGGAAAACTATTGTTCGGGTGCCATGTTTTCAGGAGGCGAAGGAAAAAATATGCTTTGATATCAAGGGGTGCGGCATCCCCAGAATTCTCTAAATTCACAGTGGCAACACAGAGAGCTGACACCACTGGTCTAGTAAAAAACACAGAAGCCCTAGAACGTGGCTGCATCAGCACATCGACCAGAGGAATATTTAACGTATGGTGCCCTTCTGACACACTGACCAACCACCACACCAGGGTGGCCCGACATGCGCCCTGGTGTGGTGGTTGGCCTGTGTGTCAGAAGGGCACCATACGTTAAATATTCCTCTAGTCGATGTGCTGATGCCGGAAATTATCACTAGTTTTCACTCGATTTCAGTTTTCGCCACCCCTTAATACATCACAAAAAGCTATTCAGCCTTCAGTTTAACAAGAAGAAACATTATTGGTAGAGTGCCACCCCACATTCCATTTTAATTGTATTTCTGCTGTTAAGATGAAAATAGGAAAAGGTTGCCAAATGAAGTCCAGCAGTAAGCTATCGCTTACACTGCTGATCGCGGGCATGGCTCAACCGTGATAGAAAATACAGGATGTTTGTTCATTACGTGTTACCTGCGGGAAGCAGCAGCGCCTTGTGTTGTAACCGTGAATACCGACACGCTACAAAGCAGCTGTGGAAGATCCCGCATTAACGAGGCATTCAAGCACGAAGCAAGAATGCTCCGTTGTAACAAGCTTGGAAGCGCCGAGCCGAACGCCCGTCAGCAGCAGTTAGTTGCGTTCTACTGTCAACGTCGAGGGATAGAAGCAGACAAACGAACTACGTTCACTGCATACATTATACACTACCGTTGACCTCTAGCTGTGCAACGGTGATTGTGGGATGGTCAAATTGGACGAGAGCTATTTTGCACCGATTATTAAGATACTGGTTGAAAATAAAGTAGCGTCACCCTTGAATTTCATATTTAAAATCGTTATCGCAACGATTCTAGCTCAGGAAAGTCTTCTCAGAAATTTCATCTTTATTCGCATGTGGACTTCATATTTTCCGCAACGCCTGTCGCACGCAGCGTCTTTCACGACAAACCTACATGCATTTTGACCGCAGGAAGATTCGCGCTGCGGTAAGAATTTTGGAAAGGCCTCTCGCGCTTCCACCCGTTGCCTCCCCAAATGCTCTTCCTCCAAGCGTGGATTAGTGAAGCCGTGATAGGCTATTCGTGAACCTATGCGCAAGCCAGTAGGAGTGCAAAGCACGAAACAGTGCTTTTAACAGTGCCTTTCAGCGAGGTTAAGCCAGAAGATGAAAGCCAAGGCTCTGCGATTTGCGGTGCAGGAAGATCTGTTCTCTCGTTTCCGTCCGTGTCTGAGGGTTTCCTGGGGCAGCGAGCTGCAGGAAACCCTCAGACGCGGACGCAAGCGGTTGGGTCCAAACGACGCCGAAAGGGAAATTGCACAGCCCTACAAGGCGTCATTGCAGAAAACATCATAACAGAATATGAGAGTTTCGACGAACAACAAGGACAGAGCCATCTGCCGTTTCTATGCTTGCAGTGTTGCAAAAGCCCAAAGAAGACTATCACACAGGTCCTTTGGCAGCAAAAGGCTGCCTAATACTTTCTAGCTAGTCACTCCTATTTGCGAGGCCGAAGTATTGTTTACACATTGCTGATTAAGGCGAAGGAGGCAGTATCATACACCTCAACAGCATGCTATTTGACACCTACCGTGAACGCATTTACTCACACCGAAGTTTCAGCAGCACGGGGATGTGGGCGAAATCTAGGTGGCTGGAGACCAGATATCTCATCTGCTCAGACGCATCGGCATCTAGAAGTTAGTCCTGTTCACTGCTCCTGCAAGTTTGTCTCGCCCACGTGCATTTGCAGTGCTGTTGCAAAGTGATTTCTCCAGATATGCGGGCAGAAGGCAAGTCAACGTGTTGGTTTGTTCAAATGTTCATTGTCTTTCATATGACTCAAGTGTATGCATTCGGTGCGCGACTGACACAAGGAGCCTCACATGGGATACGACCGTCAACGCTACTGGTTTCGTAGAGGAGTTCGTCACTAAGTGGTTTCTAAGCTGTATGTGTACAAGCTTTGGATGAGTCCTTCGTATTACGTATTACTCGGCTTCTAATCTCGATGCGTACCTACACTCTCAGTGCATGGAATTCGCAATGCCCGTTCCTCAAGTTCGAGGCCAAAAGGATGCTTAGTGGTATCTCTCTCATTTCTGGCTTAGAACAAAATATATTTGTCTGTGTCAAAATGCCTAACGCTGCATCCGTAAGTTCTTGGCGCACGGCTGTGGGCGTCGCATCGCCATCATGGTAAGAGGGTCATTGGCTCTTCGTGAGGACATACGCATAAGGCATAGCGGGGTTCAGGGCGAAGTAATCTCTACGAGCAAATGAAATGCTAGAAAAGCTAATCATGATACAATTAAACCTTGTCTAGAAACTACAAAGGGCTCCGGCGTAGATCTACACAACATGCAGCTCGAAGGTGCGCCTGCGCAAAGGCAGCGAGATAGACGGTGCTTTCACTCTCAGAGTGCCAAACATTTGCTGTCTACGAGCGCGACAGACCGCTTCTAGTGCAAACAGCATGTTTAACAAATAGGCGTCTGTTTTTCGCCTGCAAGGATCCTGCTTTACAGAGAGAGCCATATCTTAAAAGCTCACCATCAAGCTGCAAGCTTTATAGGCTCACGGTGGTACCGTTAGTAGCTACTAGAAAAGCTTTAACTGTATCGTCGTTGTTTCATCTGGCCTTCTGCTGAGTAGCTAGAGCGTCTTCTGCTAGAAGCCGATAAATTGGTTAGCCCGCAGCTTCCCACCAGGAGCAACAGCGTCCAGTCATACCAGTACTGCTTATACGATAATTTGATAGCTTCCACCACAGTCGCTTCTTCTGGAGCTGCTTCCTGTGTAGCAAGCTGCTTATAACCTATGTGGAACTAGCATAGCCTAGGGTATCAACACTGGCAGGAAACATTCGGAGAAAACAACAGGGAGTACTCACCCGCCCTGAAGGACAGCGTCGTACTGTAATCAGGCAAGAAGACTGCAGTAGCTCAAGCTCTGTAACAACAGCAAAGACTCCTTCATTGGATTGTTCGGCCCTTTTTACTCCAGCCCTTCATCCTCGTGAGCAATTCTTGTGATTTAATCAGGAGAAAGGAGCACTGAAACGCTCTTCGCACAGGCGTCATCACGGCAACGCTACCTTCGTCATTACCTTCCCTTGGCCCGAAATACCGCCTTCAGCAGACTGAGAGAAATTCCGGAAACGAACTAGGCAATAACTTAGTGTGCCCATGGACTGGATGATATTCATTGCACATTTTGACAAACGAAAAAGGTGATTCTGAGAGCATTCGATAATCTCTGCAAACGTGATGAAAAGAAACGCGACGACTAGTCACACTGTAGCTGCTTTGGAAAGCAGGCCTTTCGGGTCTCGTGGGCGCCCCGCCAGGCGGCTATAACAGCGGAATTTGTGAAATCAATCAGTGTGATATCACTCGAAAAATCTGGCCACAAACTTAAGCTTTCGCCGTCTTTGCCAGATAGCCAGTGTGCTCACAAGTAAAATGCAGGACAGTCGCACGTATGCTTCTCCGTGGACGCGTAGCCCACTCATATCCAAGTTCCAGAAGCTGAATGAGAAAATGGGTGAGAAGACACGCAACGCACGGAAACGCATGGAGCAGACAGCGCTATTCTGCTTCTATTGCAAGCGTCACCTATCATTAAATCCGTAGAGTAGTAGTACCATTAAAGATGTGTCGGTTAATTACTTCAAGAAGTTTCGGTCGACTGCATAACAGTAGAGATGTGACAGCAGGGAAATCACTAGGGGTCCTACGTGTACCAAACTCTTTTCCAGCGCTAATAGCCATCTAGAGGTGCTGCAAGGGTATCTGCGAATCACCTGGCCACTCAACAATAATGCGCGGAGCAAGCGCATGCGTACAATTTGCTCCATGTAGGCTTGTTTAGATCCAAATTCATAGCTCACAATCGCACGAAGCACAGGATCACACAGAGCCCCTGGAAAATTCTACGCTACGCTGAGTTACTTTCTTCTTGTGTTTTGATATCGTGACCTGCAAATCTTTGCCGCGTGCTCTCAATATATAAGCTATGCCAACAAATTCCGCAGAGCACAATCTTACTATCCGAGCTTTTACGTTTTGCAGCAGTGTAAATGATGGGACATAGGCTGGAGCAGAAGTAAACGCGCTGCATGCCTCAAAGCCGCCATCTTTTCAACGAGTGTGATGCTTGAGAGCTTAGGAGTCCGCAACAAGTGTGCCGAGGCTAAAAGGCCAGTGCTCGGTGTGTTTTGTTCGTATGCTGCTTGTTGGGCGTCCTAATAATCGTGTACTAGCGTTAAACTTTCGCTGTTCCTGCTCTCGATATGACTTTGACGATTTGCGGCAGTGTTACCATAGGCAACACCAGGCATTCGCAAGGCCATGTTGCTTTTGAATTCCTGGCCAGCTCCTAACTTAGACTATAGATGGCAAACAAACGGCCCCATGAGGACCGCATCTGCGTCACTGAACGGGTGACACTATAAAGTATTTTCATAACTTTATAGCATAGCTCAAACAGCAACTCAAGGGAGGCGGCACTCAGTGGAAGGTGGCTCTGCTAGCACTGCTATAGCGCTGTCTACGGTTTCTAAAATGAGACTGATGCCGCCTGCATCTAGGAGAATGAAATGTATCAATAGAGGCACGACTGTCTACTGCTCAGAACGCTGCTAAGGATCCTATGACTCAAGAACCCTACGATGAGGATGAGGATGAGACAAGTTCCAAGGTGAACTGGCAAAAAAACGCAGACAACAGAGCCGCACAAGCGAGAACAAAAACATTCCTACTCACAGATTCCTTGCCGTCGCTCTGGCATGGCTGGCTGCATTGCACCTAGAAATTATCTCAGGATTAGTTCCATATATAGAAGCCTTAACCCTCTCTAGTTTCCCATATAGTGGTTGAACGCTTGCATCGAGAGATATTTCACCCTCTGCAAGCTAATGCGTGCTCTGCGATGTAACGTTGGCTGCTGAAACTACAGGCCAAAATAACAATTTGCGTCTGTTTCAAGTTCTTCGTAGTGCACATCAGATTTTTTGACGCTCCAGCGCTTACACGCTTCGCTATCTGCGTGTTGTGCCGTGGTCGTACGAAGAGCTGCAGCGGGTAGAGTCGCTTGATTCGCCTTGCTGTCTCGCGTGCAAGTTGTGTGGGCGCGCATTCTGTAACGACAAGTAGTATGTCGAAATACGAATTGCTGCGTCCAGCACTCGTGTTCGGAAAGGCGCAAATTCGTAGCATGCTTCAGGAGAAGCTTCATAATCACCCGCTACAGATGAGACAGGTATCCTAATTAACTATACGGATTCTGGTTGGACTGATAGCGGAATTATAGACTAGTGTCGCTGGCCACTTTGTTGCGCTGAAGCCCACTAAGGTGTACATACCCAGTTCACAGGGTCCACTCTGGGGTTACGCGTAGAAGCCCAGAAAGTCCTGCTTCTATGCACTTTAAGTGTGATACTTTCCTGTTTTTCTTACGTTTCCTGGGAGGAGAGTTCATCTGCTCACACACTTCGGAAACCGTTAGTACATGCTGCACTACTTGATGCATACGTCCGTTACACTCCGCAATTCAATAAAATATTGGGAAACCTGAGAATGATGTCAGGAGGAAGCCACCCAGTGGTGAGGACATGTTTTACATAAGGTTTGCTTGACGCAGCGAGAAGGGGTAGCTTTCCGTATGAAATACAGCAGCCATCAGTTGCAGACATCTGCTTTGTGATACGCCGCAGTTAGACACCTTCGGTTAAGCAGTGATGATGTTTTAGTTCAGATCTGTGATGTTTGCAGGTGGCATACGCTACGAACGCGGGTATTATGAAGCGCGGCTGGAGATCACAGCGCTTTCTCTCGCACAAACCATTTGCATAACACGTGGAAACCTCGGCGTTGTACTTTTATTAGCACATTGCCAAAAAAGGAACTTCATTTTTCAGATCTGTCCTTCGAAACCTGTTACAGAACCGGAGGATGCAGTGCAAGGCTTAGCATACGTGGATTGTCCCGCACGCGGCAATCTATAGACAGGAAACATCAACACTTCACAGTTCAGTCATTGCTGTCGAAGCGTATAAGTGTAAATTATGCGAGTCATCCGAGTGATTTGGCAGCAGCGAGTTTTCACCTTTCCACCGGCGACATCGAGCAAATATATTAGCAGCATGATCTTTCAAAATGGTACATGCTCTAGGTTTCCGCGCCCATTGTCCGTTTGCTTGGAAGGTGCCCGTTTGCATGCTAAATTTTATTAGCCCTTGCGTATAACAAGCTCAAAGCTGGTCGTTCGAAGCAAAACTCCATTATAGCTAGCAATACGACTGTCGCATACTTGTATTGAATGATGCGGCTTTTCTGACAGAATTACTTGAAAAACTGCGCGTGTGGCCTACTGGCCTCCAGCGGAAAATTCAGATCATCGCACTTTCAGCTTGTTTAGATGCAATGATTTATCTAGTGGCTTCTTCAAAAGCAGGAATTCAATACTTAACTAAAGCGCATCGCGCTTTACATATGTTCCATTCCAGCTGCTCTATGCAGTCTGGCATGCGCATTAACGTATCCGAGCTTCAGCTACCCTCTCGCTGCGCTCCCCCCATCAAGTGTCATCAAACCTAGAGGACTATGCACCCTCGACACATGATTCTTCGGTTGCAGTGATAAGGAGCGGTGCTCTCTCTCTTGACAAAAGAGGGACAGCTACTTACTGCTGTCCTCAATTAAAAGCCTTTGGGCGCTGCAGTTGAAGGAAGAAAAAGCATTGAACTGAATTATCACACAGTTTGCGTGTGAACGATTTGGTGTCGTTTCACCATACTGCCAATATTGCTGGCGAATCGTTCCTGGCCTTTGTAAATGGACGATAGTCCTAAAAAGGCGTAGCTATGGTATCCAGGAGTTGTCATCCCAGTGACGAAATCACTTCTTCCAATTTAGACCTTCTCTCTCGCGAGTTCTTCGGCATTAGTACTTGTTTGCATATTTGCCAAATATGCAAGCAGTGTAGAGTATGACTCACTGTTCACAGTACACTACTAAAGAACTTCAGTGCAACTTCCAGCTCCAGATGAGACCGGCTGAGGGACTTTTGGTTCATCGGCAGGTTGTGAATAGCCAAAATAAATTAACGCTTCAACATGTCACTCGCACAGTAAATTCCAACAAACTCCAAAAAGTGTAACTAATGAAGACGATGGCGAATTCAGCGTCTCAAGTCTGTGAGCAGCAAGGAAGGGAAAAAGACTGCAGCTCGTGACAGCCGAGATGGAGCACATTTTCCTTTACGGTGAACGGCAGACGGCACATACCTGTGGCAGCACGCATCTCGAGACATCTGGGAAACAAATCAAAAGTCAATAGCCTGAACCTTTGAGCTTGCAGAATAATTGGTGATAAGCAAGCGAATGGTGTGCGGTAGAAAATAAGATAATTTGGCATTTTCGACGGCTTTCCGGGAGAGCGGCGACGTGCATGGTCGCGGTGGTTCCCGTAGGAGAGAAAAGGAGATAGATACTTTTGTAGAGGAAAGGTGCCAGGTAGCAAGGTACTCATTTGGTTTTTCCCCGTGCTGAAGTTAGAACCACTATGCTAGTTCTCCTCTGAAGCTGTTGCCCATTTGATTGGCGCTTTTCCTCCGTTCTAAATTTGAAAGTTTTTGCACCTGGTTTTTGTTCCACAATGTATATATATATATATATGTAAGACAAGTAATTGTGACGCGCTAGGCCTAGCTGCATTTAAGAAATACTTTTGTTTGTTTGTCCAATGAACTTCCCGACTCACGTTAAATTTTGTCGACCGTATCACAGTTCATTCCAATCAAATTCAAGGCCAAATGCTACAAATGCGTGAGAGCTCCAAGCGCGTCACAGGACTCCATTAAGCAAGAGGCTTGTCGAGCCAACGAGCGTGGCTCATACCGAAGAGAAGCAGCTGTAACTGCCACATGATGCACGACAAATCGTCGCAAAAGGGCCTGCGTGACGTCATTCAGCAGGAATTTAGAGATCCTGTGTCGTGCCCTACGTTAACTATCTACAGGATGCCTACGCGATCGCTTTCTATCACTGTCATGGAGGTGCGCGCAATTTCCATTCAAGACCTAGTTGCAGACACTTCGAGGCTCATCATGGAATCGTTCTGCTTTCCTGCAAATGCTCGCAGTGATTTTGTTATCTTATATATTTCCGAGGATGCATATGCTGGTGCCCCTTAAGCCTCTCTTGCGCAATCACCGACAGAAACAGCCCTCGTCAGGCTGTCTGTGCCCCAGTTGAGGGCTCTCTAGAAATGGGAATGCCACCTGCGGAAACAGCCATTTTGGCCTGATCTGTATGGCGCCCAACTAATTTGAGGGCAGAAAAGTTTTTTGAGATGAGTCTCTGAGTGTTGATGTAACACAGCAGAGCACACAAACTTGCTGCCCAACAGAAATACTGAAGCCTTGCCCAGGGGGCAACACCACCACGTGGGCATTCTGCCCCCTGAAAATTCAGAGTAGACTGCACGTTTACTATTATTCCAGTAGCTGGATAGCTACGCCCTTTCCCCAAATACTCCTAATTACGTTGCCACGAATCTCGAACGTATTGTGACGCTATAACTGGGATGCAGTATGCTCGCGCATCTGGCCAACACATGCGCCGTGGACAGCTGTACAGTGTTGGCTCCAGCAAACATTTACACGTAATATACTAAGTGTGAGAATATAACTCAGCAGACTATCCTTTCTAGCGCGCCCTAAAAAGTGATTAGTTTATCCATGAATAGAGACTGTTTTGAGGCTGTGTGCTTCTTATATTAAGTATGAATGCTTGCTGAAGCCAAATACTGTATAGCTGTCGACAGCGCATGTGTTGGCGAACTGCGCGAACGTGCTGAGCTTTCCGCTGATAGCACGCTCAGATCGTGCGATATGCCTGGCAACGTAATTAATTGCCTTTGAGAAGAGAGAATCTTCCAAGGAAATGTACAAAGCATTATAGAAGGCACTGGGACTGCTGTAGGATTGACGAGCACTCAGCCATGGCGTCTTGAAGTTTAAGCGGCTATGTGAATTTCGACAACTTAGTTATCGTGACTTTGTTGAATAGCGTGACAACAGCAATGCTTGCTGGGCTAGTACGTCTGTTCACTTCTGAAATTCAGCAAGCTCATTCATGGGAGCATGTGAGGCTATTGGATTCCTTTTTGTCGTAACAAATCGTTGTGTGATGAAGGGTTAGCCAAGAATTCCTGCTGCCACGCACACTGTATAAGCATAAATTGTGTCTTGTTTGCTTTGTTAAGCGCAAGTGCCTTAGCGATGAGGGACAAATATTGCTGAGCTTCGTAGCATCGAAATGACCGAGTAGCTACCAAAGGGTCTCCACAGGGAGAGTCGTAAATAAGGCCAGCAGAATAATACACTACAATTCAGAGCCAATAAGTCTTTCACTTGAGAGAAAGTTCCATAGGCGGTTTTTGACGAAACGATTAAATCCTTTCGCGCAGCCATGAACAGTTCGGTGTTCAGGGCAGATACAGATCTGTGAAGTCCGTGCGCTTTTAGCTCACTAGCCATGCTGTCACTCTGAGTTATTTCTGTGCAAAACTGCGGAGTAGTCAGTCTCTGCATATCCTCTACAGCTTCCTTCACACGGTAGAAGCATGAATGGCCTCCAATGAAGCGGTAACGCAAATACTAGTGTGATGCGCACGGATATGCAGAGGTTAGTATGGCTGTAGAAGAGGCTCCATTCAAAAGCTTCAGTTTCTGCAGGGGACGCAGAGACCTTATTGTCCCAAGTCCACTTCGGCTGTTTGCAGTCGCCGCTGCAACGCTAGTTGGCTCTGCTGCAAAGCAAAATTTTCGTTTCGAAGTGCTCGAATCATTTCGTGCAATCGTTGATTTTCTGTTCTCTGCTGCAAAAAAAATTGCTTCAATTCATTTTTCGATTGTTGTAAAACTGCCAAAACTTCCTCCTTAGCTTCCTGCACGACTTCCTCTGTACGGCCAGTCTGAAAGCCCTCCACAAGATCAGAGTTGGGGATCGCCATCTAGAGGCAACAATGCAGTATGACAGGTATGAAGTCCACTAACAACGATTTCGGTGGTGAAGCCAAGTTGGATTGTATTGCTCACCTGCACGATTTTCTGGGACTTGAACTGCTGCACCTGCCGTTGGAGAGATCTTAGCTCTGAATCGATGATGCATTCGAGTTCTCGAATTCGATGCTTAAGACCCGACCCGCTTGTCGGTGTCAAGAATGAACCCTCAGGGTCCTGGGAGTTTTGTGAACACGTTGGGAACTGCATCTTTCTACGCTCTTTAAGCAGAAAGAGAAAGTCAAGTAAGTTTATTTGCAGACTACGAAACAAATCGCCAGAAAAACAGAGAAGTCCTTTTGGGCAAATCCTGAACGGTGGTTCATGGGAAGAATTGTGCGCGGAGCCGTAGGCCTGGAACATGCATCTCGCTTCTCAGGAGTCGTACCATTCCGTTCATTCTAGAGCGCGAATGCGTTGCTTTTTCATCGCAGTTCCGTTGTACCAGGAGGTCTGAGACCCTATGAAGGTCGCCTTCCTATTCGCGCAGAGCAAATCGTATCCATAGGCAGTCTGCTTAATTCGAAAGAAACGAAGTGCAGCATTTCTCAGTGAATAATCTCAAGCACGGCCTAGAAGCCACTAAAATAAGTGCGCTAAGGTCTAGGGTTTCTGCCAGCATTGCCAGATTAACGTAGAGCTCCAAGCTGCCTGAAGAGCACTGCGCTTTCCCCTGAAGCGGGGAGGAATCGCTAGCAAACATTTGCTGTCGGGAAAACTTTCTGAGATAAACACCTATGTTTGTGTTTGGCCTGATGATAGCAGGAATAACGCTGGAAAGATAGATACGTGGCGGAAGAAGTACGACGACGCCCAGTGACCTGGAGAGACTTACCGTCCGTAGGTCACCGACGGCCCTTAACTTTGCAACGTTGAAGCAAATCCATGCTCGATTTTCTAAGGCTTTCGAAAGAAATGTGGCTTGGATTGTATAGTGGTGCCCCTGTAAAAGCGGCTGACATCCTTTTGCCTGTGAAGGCTGCCGTGCCCCAGTCCAGCCCCAGCAGCACTTCTGGCAATGTGGCATTTTGTGTTTATGACATGGGATCAAGTACGATGGGCTTAATTTTGTCAAATAATTTGAGATTCTGTTTGCCTTTCGATTTGATTAATATCTTTTGAGGGCATTTCTTCAGCGCAAGTATCAGGCTGTGCGCTGTCGACTTGCTCCTGCTGCACGGGCAGAAACTAGCCTGCTCACCTGCGTTTCGCTCGAAAGCACACGTGTGCTTCAGATAGAATTTGCCTAGTGGTTAAAGATCTGGTATCTCTCAATATAATGAGCTCGCTTACAGTCCTTCAGGTCCTTATCTAAAGGCAGCGGACATCTCTCGTGTTCGCTGCAAGCGCCACGGCAGCAGCTCCTAGACCTGCGTTGATATCTACATTAAGCGTAGTCTTTCACTTTGCGTCAGAGCATCGCTTTTATGCTTTTTTCTTTGTGGGGTGCCTCGTTTGGTGGCAAAAGTCACCGTGGCCCGCTTCTGGAGTGAGGAGCAGATGAATGGGCGAGTGCACCCACGTTTCTCGAGTTGAGCTATTTTAGTATCTAACTTTAATGTACATAGCTCAAGGCGGCGACTCAGGAGGTTACTGCCCGAGTAAGAGTACGCTTGCAGGCACCTATAAGCATTTGGAAGGACCAGTGCGTCTCTATAAGAATACCAACCTACATCGGTGTTAGTATGCTCCAATAGCTTTGGCACACCCCTGCTACTTCCCAGCATCCTCATTTGTGGATTCTTTCGCCAGACAACAAGGAAACGAGAATGGGTTCCCAGCGAGCGCTTCCTGAGGGGAGCCTTACTGAGGAAGTCTACAACTTAATAAAGAAGCAGCATTTTGAGGAAGCTGGGATAATTGTCAAGCGTCTTTTACAGCGCTTTTATCCGTCAGAAGACAAAGAATTGCATCATCCTCTGTTGGAGTTGCTGGGATACTGCTTATATATGATGAAGGATTTTGAAGGGGCAGCACAGGTCTATAAGAGGTTGCACGAAGCATTTCCAGACTCTGCAGAATACAAAGTGAGGCACCAGCCCTTGATTGAACGCCCGTTAACTGGAAGTGCACAATGCATTTTTGTTGCTTACATGCACGATCTGCGTGTCAAAACTATTTGTTTTTCCGTTCTAGTTTCTGGCCTTTTTTTGCAGCTGCACACAGCGTACTGCCTCCTTCAGTGTGGCACATCTCACGTAAATAGTGCCCCCGCGGAAATCTCAAGCTATAGACAAAGTCTAGAGGTTGCTGACTCAGTATCCTTCCAAAGGGAAGCTTGTAGAAGTACATCCAGCTACATCCCCGAGTTCGAGGAAAAGGCAAACGGCTGTAGGCCCTGGAACTCAAGCCTAAATTTAAGCCTGCATTGCACCTAGTCTGCCTCACTAAAAACGGAAAATACTTGAGCCATTTTTGTTATCTAAATGATATTCAGCATCTTGGCCGGAGGAATTTAAGCAAACCGATTTCGCTTTATTGGAATCAGCTGCGCTCTACCGACGCGGCAACTTCAAGGAAGGCCGAAGAATAGCTGCTGCATCATCTAGCGAACTTGGGTGGACCCCTAGCCTCGCATACAATGAAGCTCTTTGCGCATTCAAAGTAGGCAGACCACAGAGCTTACACACCCGGGAAATGACTCCTATTTCTAGTCGCTCGCAACTTTGAAAATGCGATAATTGCCACGTGCCAAGCAGCGTGGCAAACCTAAATTAATGCACTACTGACTGCTGTAACAGAACTTTGGACTTCATGTTATTGCGGCTTGGCGTTAGCTTGGCGAAGTGAACGAGGCTGTTGAGCTTGCTGAGAAGATCCTTTCTGTGTATCGCGAAAACCAAGTTAACGCTGCTGTTGCTGCTGATGGATTTTCAAATGCTATGCTCTGCGGAGGCTCTGGTTTAGGAAATGGGATCTATCAGCCCTTTGCTGAAGAAGCTGTGGTGCGTGAACGCCATACAGAGAGCTCGCTGGACCCAAACCCTGCGTTCTACACTCGCATAAACTTCATGTCGCCTCAGCACGGGTTTGAAAGATTTTGTGCGTACTGGCGCTCTACAGGTGGAGGCGGCAAACATTTGCTGTGCAGCAGATATCGCTAGAAATCATATAAATCCTGCAAAGGATTATCTGTGTTTGCTATCTCTTAGCGCCACTGACAGTGAGGCAGGCATCTAGCGTATGCTCCTCCAGCAAGCACTTAAATAGAGAAATCCAGAATTCGCATTCAGGCTGTGCGTCTATTAACTTTCTTTCCTGAGTGGAGAGGAATGCAAAAGAGGCTTTCTTTTACTGTGCAGGAGCAGATTGCGTGAGTTTGCACAATAAGGCGCTAACAATTGCTAGCTCTGATCCGAAAGAGTCCATCAGAATGCTTGCAAAGCTCCTTGAACAGCCTTCATGCCCGCCTACAACCATACGCAACCTCCTTATTCTCTATTGCAAGTCAGCCAAAACTTCAACGAGTTGCTTCGGAGCAACCTCTGCAGTAGCTATTCCGAGAGAATGTGGCGTGGTGTGTAATGAGTCTGATACAGCCACTGGGCATCCATGCACCTTCATCGTGCCTATGTCAAATTTTGTGTTTCCAGACATGGATACGTTGACGCAGCTGAAGAGCTTCTGGTAAGCAATTCGAGAGCATCACTAAGGCAATATAACTGCGGTCCAGGTCATCCAAGAAACTCTGGCTTTCGAGCGCTGTTGCATAGCGATATTTTCCGAGATTTCCACTGATCATCACTGAATTCATAGACAACGTAGCATTTACCTGAAACTCAATTTTGTGACGAGTGGACCTAGAACAGTATGCGTTTCGACGGTGCTTTCAAGAAACTGCATCAATGGAAGGTGCCTTGGTGTGCGGAATTGATTGACTAGGCCCGTTTAGACTAGAACAATAAAGTGTGCTCTAAAACGTCGGGGAAGTAAATATCGCGTTTAACGGCTACTGCGAGAGATAACAGTTGCTTTTCAGATACTGGGTAACACATAGAGCTGTTTCTTTTGTATCTGTGCAGACCGCTTGCAGCGATTTTCCCTTGCAAGAACTAAGTGAGTATGAGGCAGGATTTCTGAAAAGCATTATCTTGGTAGGCTCACATATGCATCATGCATTCTCTTTGTTTACTACGGTCTTATGACAAGACAACATGTGCACGACAATAAGCAGATTAGAAGAAAGTCAGCGAGACTCAAGCAGGTTAACGGTTTGCAATACTACTCGTTCAGTGCACCTTTTTGACAACTTACACCCTTCAGGGGCATTCTTCTCCCGTTGCAGCCGAAAGGCATCTTGAAACGCTCGAAAGACAAATAGGAGAGGAGATACATGGCCTGCACGGAGACACTGTACGTCTTTACACCTTTTTATTCAGAGTAGCAGGCGAATCAGAGTTGTGGAATCTGTTGCATTGATTTGCTTGCTTTGATACAGTGTTTTGCACCATTCACAGAAGTAAGCCTGCCGCAACACTTACAAAATGCATAAACACTAAGCATTTCTAGTCTTATTCAATTGTCTCTCCTGCTTTGAACAGGGCATGTGTTCCTGCTCTTCAGCGATGCGTATCCAAAGTTCAACCAGAGCGACTCTGCAGGAACGTATCGACGAATTGATGCTTGTGGGTATCTCGATGAAGACGGCTGCATTCAAACATATAGACTGTCTTTCAAAGCACCCTAAAGCCATTTTTCTCACTTTGATTGGCGCACTGCAGGTTATAATGTCGCTTGCCAACTTCTACTGCAGAACAGGAGAGCTCTTCAAAGCGGAGCTGTGAGTTTGCCTTGGCAACATGCAGTACCATTGAAACAACGAACTCTTAATTGGATGGCTTTCAGCAAATGGATGAAACCAAAAACTACTCGTGGCAGCTTTAACACGTGTGCTGCAGCCTGCTTCGTCGTTATGGAGACCTTTGCAGCGACCTTACTTGCTGGCGCATCAACATGGGGCATATTCTCTTCATGCAAGTACGGCAATACTAGCAATTCGTGTCTATCGATATTATGCTCGAGATTCTACATATCTGTGGTATTTTGTAGTAACAGAACCGTATAAGTGTCTTCGGCATATTGCATCTTACATACACTTTTACGCAGAAGAAGTATGCCACTTGCCTTGCTTTCTATGCACCAAGCATCCGGTCTGCTGCATGCAAGGAGCCATTACAGTGGTGGGAAATCACTGTCATGGCCAACGCATTGGCTGCAAACATTATTTTGGGTAACCTAGATGAAGCACAGCAACTTCTAAAGTAAGCAACATCTATGAAAGCCGCTTTTGAATTCAAACGCCAACGCGTACATGAAGGATGGTCCATTCCAGTGCGAGCAAGGTTTCCAAAAGTGGATCTACATACAGCAGACCGGTATAAAGTAAAAGCCGAAACCTGCTGCACACACAGCCTTCCCAGTTATTGTTTGTGGGCTGCTACTCAGCGTGCTGAATGCCGGAGTTGAACCAACTGCTACTGAGGCAATAACCGAATTTCAATGTAACAATTCTATTCCTAATTCTTGCATTGCCAAGCTGATTATTGGAACGCTGTACTGCGCTGAAAAGTGTTACGACTATGGCATTAAGGCTGTGATAGACAGCCTGGAGCCGTTGGAAAAAGCCTTCAATACAGAAACATGGTATGTTTCGCAGTGCTGTTTCTGTCAGTTCACGAGAGACTAAACCACGCAAATTAGCAAAGTGTATACCATTCGCTACATGGAATCTAGCCATAAGCCTGAATCGTCGTCATGTAAATGAAAATGCAGGGCACACTGCAAAACGTGCATCGGAGCTCTCTTGACAGACTTGGCCCTAGGAAGTTTCATTATGGATGAAAACTTAAAGTGGCACACTGCGTCATTTTTGCACAAAATAGAAGCAGAGTCAGGAAGACTGAAATGTAATGAGGTGAGCCACACAATTCGCTAAGGCGTCTCAGCGGAGTTCCTGATCGTCTAGTCTGTGGGTATGCAACGCAATTCCTTGTTTTTAGTCTTCCGGGGAATGCGTCAACGAACGTTGTCATATTGTAGGTCCATCACTTCACAGAACATTCTTAAACTAAGTTTAATGTGCTACTAACAGCTTGGGTGACCTGCTACTCAGGGAGCCCATACACTTTCTCATGAGGCACAGGCCCTACGGCAAATGCTCTCGCTCCTAGCCTAAAGTTGGTAGGTGAAAAACAGAGCATATGTGTTGAAGAACTTGTATGCTGCATTGCTGGAAAAAGCTGTATCATGGCAACAATCATTATCAAGTACCCAGTGGCTACCTGTGTAAATGCCTCGCAGGTGACTAGATTTCCACTGACTCGCTATTTAAACATAGTGACTTTTAAGGTGTGATGTGGTTTGCTCAGACTGATAGGACCATCACTTGTACTTCGATGGGTTTGCACAGAGAGCTTGTCCTGTTACCTTCTTGCGTAGCTGATCTGTTCCTGTGTTCTGTTCCGGTAAATTCTCGGACCTAGTAACTAACTAACGGGAAGGCAGGTTCCCTGAAGACAGGCCATAGGTTGCAAAGTGGTATATTTCAGAGGACTCAGTGCGGGAGCTAATTACTGTTGAAGACTCCACGCATAAATCTCGTCTCAACTGCAGAAGGAGCCACTTATATAATTGTGTCCAGATGAGGACAGAGCAGGTTCTCCAAATAATTTGTCCTGGAATTTTGGGGCTCCAGTTCTGTTGTATTCATTCGCGGGCACGCATTAAATGCTCTCGGTGGCAAAAACTTGTACTTTTAACCTAATTACCACGTTTATGCAGTTTAATGGACCAAAACTGTGGTATAGTGTGTACAGCGATGTTGAATTGCACATTTCAAAGTATTTGGCCCGATGTTGAATGCCTGAAAGCAGTTGCAAAAGCTCACCGCACAGGCGTTTTCATTGGGGGGTTAGCCATGCATTTTTTGATTCCCGGCTGTCGTTTTTCAAAAGAAAATTTCTCTTACAACGATAGCAAGGCCAAAGTGAGAAATTCCTTGCTTGCACTCGATGCCATGGGGTACAAAAATATTTTTTTCGTAGTTATCTCCATTGGGCCAACTTTGCGTTTTTCAAGGAAACCTAGAGCTTCTGTTTGAGTCCGACCCAAAATGTGAGTAGCGTGCTCCCAATTCGTTTTTCTACCGCTAGGGAGCTTCGATGCGACTAACGCTTCAGAGAAACTGCCGAATTTCATTTGGTTCGGGAACATCATTCTTGCTCGCAGCTGAGTAGCGTTTCAATGCACACATTGACAGCCAAGGCCATAGCCTGGATGGCCATGTGGCATAGTGTTACTACGATTGAACGTGCTGTTTCGTAGCATCTGCTCTAGCTGACCGGAACATGCATTCAGATAAGCTCAAATCAATGGCAAATGGTCCGACATACCCGTTAATTCGAGTACCAACCTTCTCTAAATTAGACTTGAACTAAGCTCTTCTGGTTTGCGTGTTGTTCAGCTGTAACGCTATTCCAGTTTGTCACCGAGGCCATGGCCTGGTTCGTCCATGTTTGCATTGAAGTGCCATTCAGCTGCGCGCAAGAATAACAACCTCTGACGAAATGAAGTGCCGCGGTTTCTCTGAGACTTTTGTCGCATCGCAGCTTCCTAGTCATACAAAATAACGAATCGTCGAGTAGCCGCGTAATTCGTTTCCTTCTCGCCTTGAACCCGCTGATAAGCCATTGGCAATAAGGGGTAAACCGGAAAGTGTATTAGGATAGGCTGAAATCAATGCCCAATGGTGCGACATGCCCGTAATGGGAGGCGGTGCAGACACGAATGAAGTGGCCACGGAGAAGGGTGAACTCTAAAAATACTGCAAAGCAAGCTACAACTGACAGACACAACTTGCAGAACGTACCAAATCTCGCGGATAGCAGCTCGTTTTAAGCATATTTCATTTTCACGGGAAACAGGTGTGCCCATGCATGATCACCTTCTTTCATGCTCTACTCTGCAACAGGATAGAAAAGCTATTCAGCAATTTTGAAGCCAGTTGATATCTACCTCGCTTTTCAGCACGTTCATTCCTAGGAACACTCAAAGCAGTTTGAGCAAGTACCTTGGCCACTGTGTTTGTGTCGACACCACATAAAGCCATGGGGAAATTCTTTTCCATATTCTGTTGTCATGCAATAGGCCCGATGGAGCAAGCCAATACTTTTCCTTGCAAACTTAGAATTGACTGCTCTCCACCGTCTGCTCCTGCACAGGGCAAAGCAACATCGGTTAATCAGAACAGGATGAATATTATTATTTGCTCATGATATTTTTGGGTTTATAGTGGCATCACTGTGTTTTCAGTTCTTGCCTGGTTGACTCCTGCCTTCAAGTTTTTTCGTGTTGCTCTGTCAAAGGAAACACGCCGCGTGCCTACTCATAGACTTAGGGGATTCTCATTTCTGTTGATTCCATTCTTTGTTGATTCCTGGGTAATGCCATTAAAATTGTTTTTGTATCAAGTTGGTGCAGTCGTACGAACTGCTGCCCATAGTTCCAAAGCATGGCTTTGCATGCAGTGAATATTGCTTTACCGCCTACGACTTGGTGTATATTAAAGCGTATGCCTCTGCGTACAGTACAGCAAAATGTCGCACTTTTTGAATGGAAAGGGCAACTAGCAATCTGCCTCCTCTGCAGCTAGGGCGCCCTTGGAGACCTGCCAATCACGATTATAAGAACGTCGACCTGCCAAACAAGGCAGAATTACGTCGCGTGATTTCTATTAGTTAGTTTCAAAGGGGATGCTGAGGGAGCTGTTACAAACACAATTTCGTCCCACCACCTCAGACACAAATGCGTTCATCAGTCATTTCATTAAAGCAAGTTGTCGCACCTCCCATTGTCACCGTTTGCCGAATGGCAGAACCAGTAAGAAAGGTAGCAAAGATAGGGCTAGAAAACTCGTGAATTCGAACACCGGTTGTTCTTCGAAACTGTATTACGAAATTGAGAGACAATTTTTAATACGGATGCCGACCATCTTTATTAGGATGATTCTTACTAGGAACGTTTTTGCAATGCATTTCTTGATGAAAAGGGTTGCTAGACAAAGCGATGGAAGAGTTTGCAGTTGCGAGCATTCCGTCTCTCCTCCCTCTAATATGCTCCACTGCCTTGTTGCTACTCATCGCAGAACGCTGGTTGTATCATAAATACTAGTAGGTTTCACGGTGTGAACTCTTTACTCAAGCAACTCCCCGACCAGGATTAGTCCAGCTGAGGAATCCGCTTGCGTGCATAATAACTGTTCGAAGCTGAGGGCACTGCTTTGCCTGCTGGGTGCTCCTGCTTTGCATTTTAGCAAGGCAATGATTCTGTTTCGGATTAATTTGTGTGTACTAAAATTTGTTGCTTGGGCATACTCGTTCTCTCTAGTCCTAAAATGTAGTGAGCTGAGCTGAAATTGATGGATACCTGCGAAGACTCTGAGTAATTTTCTGTGTTGTGTTAACGAGGATCATGCACTTGATAGCTTCATATACGCTGATGGCGAGCCAATGGCGACAAGTCGTCAGTAATTTCCAATAGTTAAAGATGCAGGCTAGCTTTCATTCTTATTAGAGGCTATTCACTGGTGGCAGGGCCTCGTAGGCCTTTGCAAATATGCTGGTTAATGCCATTTATTTCGGCGGATCCATCCGGTACGTGAGGATTCTTGCGTACTCTAAGGGAAAGCAACTCATCAGTCAACTAGGAACCAGATAAGCAGGTGAGCGTTGAGTCACAAGAATCTTCAGCGCAAAAGCACTACTCCCAACTCGAGAACTTCAGCAGTTGATCCAAACACAAAATTGTCGAAGGCCTCATCTTATGGTGGTTGAGCCTCTCCGTCACATTTCAGAATTACCTCCAACACTGCACGGCGGTTGCGCTGTGTGCTTCTGCAAAAATAAGTAAGGGACGCCTCAAACCTCGGTGAATTATGTCATGCAGAGCTAGAATTCAGCTTTGTTGCACACAAGCACTTGTGTTGCTTCAGTCCACACTATGTTATTCGAAGCAGGAGGTAAGAAAACGTGATTCTAGTATAACATGAACTGAAGTGCTACAGCGGCGCCCTATTTCTCCCACCATTCCCTAGGAACAGAACTCATACATACGGGGAAAAAACAAGCAATGATTCAAGTAGTGCAGCAAACCTGCACGACACTTATGCCACCAGAGGAGAACACCCAAATAAAATATCGATAAACCATCATAGTGCACTACGTTTTACGAGCGAACAAGCCCATAAGAGCTTGCAGAGAAATGCTGAACCGTGGCTGGTCAGGCTCTTCAGCACGAGTAGAATTTTGCCTGTGCTTGTTCAGCAGTGAGACGATGCCAAATAAAACACAATTGCATGCGCTGCCCAGCAGCGAAAGAAATTTAAGACAGTTGGGTTTTGCCGATATTAGTAGGCCAGGGCGACGAAAAACAATGAGGTACGAAAGCTGCTTAAGAAGCAGAATAGGGCTGCTCCGACGCATTTACGCGGAAATAAATGCTGAATACATTACAAAAGAAACTTTGTAAAGGCATTTTAGAGCGTGTATTGTAGGCCATGGAAGTACCAGGTTAAACGAGGGCAGCGGCTCTGTACATGTGGCAATGTTACGTGCTGCATGCGCGATTGATTTTCAGTAAAGCTTTGGGGTTTATCTCTCGAGCGTTTTCGGTGTCTTAAATGTGTTGAAGAGCTCATAGAGATTTACACCTACGCCTGCCGCTACAGGTAACGTATTGGATCTATAATAGCACTGACACATTACAGGAACTGAGCGCAGAAATCTACTGCTACCTTGTATAATAATGAATGTACATAAGCGGGCAAACTAATAAGACTAGTGGATGTTTCAGCTTGTATTTTATTTTTCTCCCAAATTTGATGCCCGTGTTTCAGCTGCCTCCCGGTGACCGTGTCGTCAAGATGCAGTCCAGAGGCCTGTTTTCATTTGATCCATACTTCTGGCTGAATTTTCTGGATAGGCTACCAATGTAAGCAACCCAAATATCTTCTCACTATTTCATGAGAAAATAACTTTTGTCAGAAACTCACAAAAGTTGAGCATGCCAAGGACAGCTTGGCCGCAGCCCTACGCCAGGAATCACTACGAGTGTTAATGCAGCAAACGGCGACATTCGCTATATAGTACAAACTGTCTTGTTCACTGTCTTGTTCCACAGAGCGTAACGGTATGCAACCAGGCATTTGATGCATTTACACTCTTTCCAGACCTTAATGAAGGAACACAGCATTTCAAAAGGATTACAGTGCTGGCCACGCGGTGATTCGCCCGCATGCCAGCATTGCAGATGGAACTGAACGTGCTCCTTTTGCAAAATTTGGCAAAATATTTAATCATTTTGGCAAGATAGCAATGCAGTGGAAGTGTAAGCGCCGTCTTTCCTCTCCACGGCGTGCATTATTTGGACTCTTTGCACTTCGTGAATAGGGAACCCCCCTGTGTATAAAGAAACCGACAAAGTGGCAACTTTTCGACGAAGTATTAGCCACCAACCAAGTTCGGAGAGCATCCAAATCAAGCTCTCCAACAAAAAGCAGCAATGCAGGAAGCCGGAGAGACCCTCTCCGGTGGAAGAAATGGTAGCTTCTGCAGTCAGGAGCATAGCGTACCAACTAGTCCTTTAGGAACAAGCATTGCTTTCGACGCAGTCAGTGGCCTTGAAAACTTGCCTTCTTCCTCGGAAAGGCACGTGCTTGATCTGCTTAACTCATGCGCTGACAACCTACAAGATAATAACTCATGGAACCACCCAGTAGTATCAAATAATGGCAGCTTGGAGACTGGCTCCAAAGAAAAACAACAACTGACACCCCAAACTGAAGGACCTTCTGATGCGGAAGAAGAATCGGCGACACCATTTGATAAACGCCCATCATATATTCGCATTGCTCGCCGACTGCAGCGCATTCGTGTTCTCCCTGCCCTGATCAGCTGCTTTTTTGCATTACTAGTCACTTGTGCTGTATGCGGTGCTGAAATAGCAATAAGCTCTGCGAATCTCTCCTCTTCGATTGCTTTTATATGTTGCTCAGTCGTTGGTTGCATACTTGGCGCATTAGCAGCATGGAACAAAAGCCACGTTCTTCTTGTTGGCCTGGTGCTTTTAGAGGTACTCTATGCTCTGTACTCAATAGCCTTCGCCGCAGTTGGGCTCTCTAACGTGCGCCTACTACAAACAAGACAACAAATTCTGCAACAGGACGGGACTATGCAGCCGGAGCAGCGGGAAAACGCTTTAAAGATTACCCGCCGTATGTTAATTGAGCAGGCTATATTTGCCGGGCTATATTTTTTTATTGCAGCAGCCCACTGCTGCGCCGCAGCTTCAGCGAACCATCTCCGTGCAACTGTGAGGCCATTCGACAGCCGTCTACGAAGAAAACGGCAGAGGGCCAGGGCTATGAGAAAGTTGAACTTGCGCCTACTCTCTGTAAAGGACGATTCTGCGGCAAATTCGTTGCTAGCGGCGGCAGCACAAAACCCCTCGAAAGACCTTCAGGACGCGATTGATTGTCAGACAAGCCAAAATAACAAACTCGGTGATGACGACTCTCATCTTGTTGATACTGTGCCACCTGAAGAGGAACTACTTGCAAAGAACTCTGCAAGCATAAGCATGGAAAACAGCTCCTTTGATGAGACGGGCTCATATCGCCAGAATGCATGGAAAGCAGAAGAAATCCCTCATGCAGATGTTTCCTAAAGAAGAGAGGACCTAAAGTAACTCTCGCATTACGAAAGCCAGCCCTCTCTTGTGCATATCGCATAGCTCACTCAGCAGGGGCGCCTCAGCTAGCTGCCGTGAATTCATGCTTAGACGCGCATCCGTGGATCAGGCGTCTTGCGGATACCTCAGTTCTACACTGAGGTGCAATCACCGCAGTTTCTACAGGACCTTACATTTTTGCTTTGTAAATATATTCTGCGATGTCTCTTCTGCAAAGCAACATGAAGCATCTGTCTCGTAACGAGTCACCTAAGAAGGCGCATGCAGACCTAGTGCGAGTCAAGCGGCTAAGGCCGCTCCACCGTCAGCTCTGCGTACATGCCGCCCAGGCAGAAGCTCAAGCGCGCCGTTCTTCTGTGTGGCGCATGCGCAATGCCAGACAGGGAATAACGCCGTTCGCCCGATTCGTGGATTGTATACTAGAACGAATATGTCTGTGGTGCAGTTCCTTCGTTCCCGTAGGAGCTCTGGCTGGAAAATGGCGCTTCAGGACAGCGAGAGCTTGTCATCGTCCCAGGCAGCTGCAAACGACCTCCTCTTCTCGATGGACGCTACCTTCGAAAGCAAATGTCTTCAATGGACGTGTACCGCGTACTCTCATGATTATCTCTAGCACACACACATTAATTGTGCGCTTAGGTCTAAAAACCGAAGAAAAAGAATTTAGTATTGCTAATGTAGACTAGACGCTGAAGGAAATTTCTTGTGTTTTAGACGGCAAAGGATGCATATTTGTTTTCGTCACTCTGAGGCCTTACTCTGTCCTTCGGAGACCCGAAGTGTGAGCCATTTTAGCTTTGTATAGAAGCTCACTGAAGGGGTCCGATCGTAGCGGCAAGTCTTCACACGCCTTAATGCTTTGGTCCCTAAGAGCGTTCTCTCGGCTTCAGGTGAATCGTTGTCGTGGCTGTGCACCATGAAACGTGCGGGGTTCTGTCTGCCAACTATTTGTACGCCGCAAAGAGAAAAATGCATTTTCCGGCTGTTTTGAAAAAACTGTTTACTATTCAGGTGACACAAAGAAAAAAGCAGTTTCCTTGGCCTTCATTGCTGGCAAGAGGAGGCCAACCTTGGCGGATATTTGGACAATACGCCTCGTTGCTGGCCTCGAGCAGATTGCCCAGGCCAGTAGCCTCCGCCGAGACAGCTATTGTCACCACGGACGATGTACGAACATAATATGGATAGGGGATGTCCTGGATGTCCCTTGAGCTTTCTAATCTAAGGAAACTGGAAAAGCCAGCTAGGAGGTAGGCCTGGCCAGATGCCGGACTTGAGGCCTTGTCGCATGGGTCGCTACTTGCGTAGTTGCTGTTTCAACAGCCAGAGAGCCAAGAACTGCGAGTATTAGCCGCTAGCCGTCTGTTTAGAGACACGTTTTCAAAACATCCACCTAATAATTCTTTGTAACGCCCTTATCTCTATCGTGTCTCTCCATCAGCTAGTGTGAAAGTGCTTTCGTGGAATGACAGGAAGCTTTGTCCTAAGCATTATGAAAAACAGGCCCTCACAGTATTTATGCCAGTTTACTTTACATTCTTTTGGCTTTTGGCTCCGTAACGCAGGCTTACTCGTGCAGAAAATGTAATTCCTTAGTTGCTTCGTGATGGGGCAGTTCAAAAGCATGCAACGATCTGTTTTTCATAATGCTTAGGACAAAGCTTCCTGTCATTCCACGAAAGCACTTTCACACTAGCTGATGGAGAGACACGATAGAGATAAGGGCGTTACAAAGAATTATTAGGTGGATGTTTTGAAAACGTGTCTCTAAACAGACGGCTATTCAGGTAACACAAAGAAAAAAGCAGTTTGCTTGGCCTTCATTGCTGGCAAGAGGAGGCCAACCTTGGCGGATATTTCAGCGTCACGTTCTGTACTCCTAAGCCAAGCCAATTTCTGCATTGCTCTCCATAAGAGAAAAAAGATTTCGTCTTGCCTTATTGGCGCCCTTTATGGCTGAAGTAGCTGGAGAGCCATGAGCAATGCTGACGTCCAGCTTTAGCCTGCGATTACCAACAGAACGATATCAAGCGCTTCGTTGGGATCCCGCTTTTCCTGTATGCCCGTAGGCTGATATTCATTATTGCTACTCCTAAAGGCTTATCCCTTTCTTTTTACACTTGTGTCCCCCCAAAAGCTCGAATACGTCAAACCCTGTATCTGGGAGGAAAATGCTTCAGAGTTTCGATAGGAAAATACCTTTTGCATCGCAGCCTCAGCCAACTGAGGAACATTTCCACCCTTCTATTTCTATGCCCTTTGAACGTAAATATACATGAAGCAGATCAAGTAGCAACAATCGGCCCTTACCGCGTTCAGCGTCTAGCGATTTCTTCTGTGAACAGGAGTAGCTGCCACGGCAGTCAGCCCCAAGAATTTCCGTCCAGGTGGCCAGTAACTTGTCAGCAACTGCTTTGTGAATCTACATCCCTTTGATCTGATGTTTTCAATTTTCGCGAACCAGCTGCGGTTGTGTGCGATTTGGGGCTTTGCGCGTATCGTGCCGTCGCCCTTGCCATTATACTTATTGACTGGCTGGATCGCTTGCGGTTGCCCCTTAAAAGAAATCTTAAATTAAATGACTCTGCCGAAGCACGTAGGAATGTTACGTGAGCGACTTCGTAGTGGTCTGCTCAGTCACCGGCGAGATCATATACCGCAGACACCGACGGCAACTGTTAACGGCCACCCACTAGTTTCTTGATTATGCCTCTACCTGTACAAACCAGTTTTTGACGGGCAGTGGCACAACCAAACCAACTCTCCGAAACGGATTGCTGGCAACCCACCTGGCTCAATGATCCCGAGCGCAACTTCAAAATTTCCAAATACAAACTCACCGCCAGTGAGAGAGCCGAGTTTCGCCCTTTCACAAGAAACATATGAGCAACAAACAACACGTAAAACTGTTAACTGGTGTACCGTCAGCCTCAGTATGGGGTTTTAGCCCGGTACGCTCCATAGCTTCGGGTTGCACTGACAAGCGCCGCGGCACTTCCAGGAAGTGACGGAAGTGTGAAGGTTTCCTAGATACACTAGAATGGGCAAATGCTTAAGAAAAAGTGTCTGCAGCTAAACAAGAGGAAAAGTGACTAGGTCAACCGGTGGAAGCATTGCCAGAGGCTGCCACACGCACAGGAACTTTAGTGTAGTGCCTGAACCTGTGCACTACATTTAGCGGGTGTGAAAGTAGCGCACTGCAGTGATGGCTTGATGGTTTCAGCGCAGGGTAATACCAAGAGACGCTACAGAAGAGGTACAAGATCAGTTGCATAGCCGAATGCAATTTACTCCGAAGATATAAGCAGGATACCCGATGGACGGAGAAATTCGGTTTGAACGGCGCTTCTGGCCCGGAAGAACAATATATTGAGGTGTGACTGTTGCGGGGAAAATTAACGGAATATAAAAGGGGCAGAAGAATCACAGGGCTGCTGCTGCAGCGTGTAACAGGGCAGAACAGGCGGCATGCGGTCGGGCTGACGCAGCTGAGCAAACTTGTGCGCTCATTGTCCGCTGCCCGGACTAGTGCAAAAAGCTTTCAAGTGGTAGTGTCTTCGCTGAGAACGGAAAACCACAGTTTTTTTGTTTAGTAGCGCGCAACAAAAGGCAGCGTGCGCAGCTGGTTCCCCGTTGGGCGTCAGAGTGATGGTGAAATCCTCTTCGCCGCCATCGGCAGAGTTTTCCTATCCACGATCAAAGTCTCGTTTTTATTCGCTGCTTGCCACAGCTTACTAGGTAAAATGAGACAGCGAAGATGAAGGAGAGTTCACCGCGGTGCCCCTCTACTTGGTTCTGAGTGACACTCCGGTGACAAAAACCGCTAGCTCACTTCTGAACAATTCCCAAAATACATTAGTATCTTTACAGCCAAGCGCATATCTACTATAGGGAGGTGTACTTTGGAAAGGGTTATAACTAGCATCATTGTCTATGATCAGTAGCCGTCAGTTTAGTGTCTTTCTGTGGCAGCGGGATGTGAGTGCAAATGACTCCAATGTGCGGTGCAACAAATGGCAAGAAAGTCACCCACTTAATGAGTGAAAACACAATATTTGATTTTGAGAGAGGAATGCTGGAGTGAATGCATACCGTTTGGAGGCGCGATACGAGCATATGCACCTAGGAGTCCTTGGAACGATTTCGCATTACTTAGGACGAGGCATTCTCTTACAGCCTATTCGATTTTCCTTGACAAGTACCCATTTGCGACCCAGCAGGACAGTCCTTCTGCTGGTCTTCTGTTCTGAGTAAACGGCAAATGGCAGACGCCCTCTTAGCAGTCGCCGTCACCGCCGGTGCCCTGGCGCCTTTCGCCCTCACAGACCCACTCTAGAGGCATGCTTTTATGCTCTTTGAATGAGCGCTTTGCGTGGATTGTGAAGCAGGGCTCGTTCTGTCCATATCTGACACTAAAAAGACAAAGCTCGAATGGTCACTGTACCGTAAAAGCTGCGTAGCGAAGTCCGGTGTTAGCAGCGACCCTACAATGTCACGGGGTTCATGTGGGGTCAGGTGTTTCAGTCGAATAGCTCCTTTTTTCCGACTTTCCTGTACCGACCATTTCTCTTACTTACGTGTATATTTTTTAAAAGGGAGACAATACAAGAATACTAGGCTTAGACGGCTAAAGTGAACTCAGTGGGCACCATGCTAGCAGCCAGGTAAGGACCGGCGACGCACTTTGACTAGCCGAGCGACAATCGCCATTATTCAAGCATGCTTCAGCATTAGAAGACGTGATAAGCATCTTGAAAGAAACGGGATGCAGTAGGTGGGCCTTAGATGAGTCAACACCCCTACTCACAGGGGGTGCTTTACGAGAAAGACACATTTGAAATAGCCTTGAGGCGAAAACAGTTTGCGGTTGAGGCTGCACACGAGTTCAAGGCTATTCTCGTGCCATATGAGAAAAGGCACTCAAGATCATGTCTCGAGGAAAAGGTGCGACTTGGCGTGGCTGGATTGTGTGCGATCAGAAAATGCTGTCCCCGTTGCTATCTTACGCAACATAATCAAACAGCAGCGACGTTGGATAATCTGATCAGCTCAGCCACAGGCACAGCAACTCATGAATGCTTCAATTTAAAGCCACGCACACAAACGTCTCCTTCAGATCACGCAGATGCAGGTAGGCGTTACACTGTTTCACAACCTGAGTCAGTCGTGGACTGCAGTGCAACTGCTGATTCACAAAACTACCTATCTGATATTGCAACAGCAGATGCCCAAACTTCCGACAGTCAATATGTGGAACATAAATGCCACGGCGTCTACACAGGCACCTCTCAACGCTGTAGCGTCGAGACCGCATTTGCCCGGCGTACAATTCATCCATCCAAAGGTGCTGCCTAACAAATGGATAGTTTCTTCTGTCAGAGCTGTAACTGGAGCAATCTTGCAATTTTTGCTGGAGTTTACTTTTCAGCAAAGAAATGTAGAGTAGTATACTACTCATAGCCCAATCCAGCATGGAGACCGAAATGTTTGCGCGGACGCAGTTGCCAACTTGAACTTAAGAAAGCTCCAAAAATGCCCAAAATGACCTCATTTGTCCTGAATTTGCTGAAACTATAGGGGCATACCTCCCCAGTCTGCAGAACACAAACTTCATACAGCTCTCTGCTCGAAGCAACACGCTTCACTTTCCCTGCCCGCCGTGCCGACAGCGTATGCCTGACTTTTCCTTGAGTTTTCCAAGCTGCAAAATCCTTGTTACGCTTTTAATAAAGCGACCGTAAACATTTTCCGTATTATTTTGTGGCTTTCGTCGATGTGTGCCTCGTAAAACAAGCACAAAACTATGGAGGGAGGGGCCGAGTGCACGTCAGTAAAGCAAGCTGAAGCTAGCATTAGAGTGGGCGAAAAAATGCCGTAGAAAGAACATGCAGAACTAAACCTTAAAGGAGCTCGACTATAATCCGTGAAAACTGAGAGAAAGCTACGAACGACTCAATGGCGTCTACTGAATTGCTCGGGGATGTCTTGTGCATGCAGAGGCGGAAAACAGTCAACCTACTACGTCGGTTCAGTGGCCTTTTCTACCAATTTGAGAAAGCTTTGCTTTTTTTAAAACAAATTTACAATTTTGGCCCACTGCGTTCACGTGCAACCACAGGCCCGCTGGTCGCTACCAAGCGCACCTGCACAACTTTCAAAGCATACATTAAATTTCATACTGGAAGGAGACTCACTATATATCATAAACGCATGCACTCATGCACGTTTCATTTGATTTCTACTGCCGCATATTCACTGCCGAGACTAAGACCGAATTGAGCACAATCTCAGACAAGAGTTTTCTCTAGTCCTTGGCCATGAGAGAGGCGCCGAAGATATATATAGATCGGATTTTCCAGTGGAACTCACTCTCAGATTTGTGCATCAGCACTTTATCATTTTTTCAGAAGATGCAATCGGGCAACGCGCAGAGGCGAACGATAATTAAACATCATCTTCGCTGAGAAGGCTCCGACGCCGAACATTCTTACAGAAGACGTTGATGCACGGCAGAGCCGGAGCAGCCTCGCATGAATTCGGCGAGATTTCGCTTTCTGGACGAAGGCAAGCATGCCCTCACCCCTATAGGCGCTCGAGGCTCTTTGGGAGCGAAGAAGAGAATTTGAGAGGATATGCAGCATGCCGTGGCAGAGGAGGTGCTACATAGGCGCGGAGACACAGAGAACAGAAGCTACGTGCCAACACACAGCACTGAACTGAATCCTGCCCACTTCTGCCTCCGTTTGAACTACTTGAAGCTCTCTAGTCAAGTAGCGCTTCCGCTTCCAATTGAACTGCTTAGAGCTCTGAAGTCAGGTATATCCATGACCAACGACATTTGCTTGGCTTTCCACAAGGCTTGACAGCCTGTCGTATGGTTTTAACCCACCCGTAATTTCTTTGTTACCTTGCAAATTCTGTACGCCATTCCCTAATCTCATCGTCAAATTCTCGTGATCGTTTGAAATATCGGCGCCAGTTTGCCTTAGAATACTGAATAAATTTGCTTTATTATGATTAGGTAGGTCAGTACCTTTCACCTTATGCAACAGTTTTGTAGTTCTTTGAATACTCGGAGAATTGGACGATACTACTTAGTCTTGCAACACACACCTGCGAGTAAGCCTTTTCCAACACTGAAGGATCGTAACTTATCTTGCACTTTTCGGCTCTTTGAATCGTTGTTTTTCACCCATTGCCTCGGGGCTTCTTAGCGTCCGAAGTTTCATTTTGCGTTTGTTGAGTTCTTGCCTTCACGTTCAACGCCTTAGCTTTGCCAGGCCATGGCGTTTACTTAGTACTTCTTGCCATTTTCAGGGGCTCTTAATGCCCCCCTTGTTTACCTTGGTGCTAACCTTTCTTTTTGCATCGTAACTTCTGAAGACTGGGCGTTCATTCTTTCCTTTCTTCGCCCTGGAGAATCAGCAATTTACGTGTCCCCACCCGGAGTTGCCTAGAACTTATAGCACTGCGCATGTTGTCGTTTGCTTTTCTTTTCTCACCTTTTGATTGTTGGCTTTTGGTTTTCGTAGAGCCGAATCGATGCCTTTCACGCTTTACGCGTGCCCTCTTTGAAGTATTGCCTTTCAGTTTTTGCCTAGCTCTAACGGTTGTGAGCTCCCTTTGACTCTCCACCACATATAGTTGTTTGTATTGCCATTTTATACTAAATCTGTTTGAGATGCCGACTCTATTGCTCAGCAATATGCTTCTGTGCACCCTAGAATCTAGTAAAGTGCAAAGCGAAGAGTTTGCATGCCCAGAACCGAAATGGAAAAACCACAATTTCCGAATGTTCACTTTAACACTCAGTACATTGGTTATTTCCACCATTTCATTCTGGAAACTGTAGTCCGCATTTGCGGGACTGCTAACGAGTAGAAGGCGCTGAAGTTGGCACATGACACAGATGAAGGCTCATATCCTTAGTAGCTTGCTTGCCTGCGTCAGCAAATTAGCTCGAAGCAGGGCTTGCATTATATGCGTATCTACTTAGCCGAGTGGCAGAAGAGAACGGCCAATAAGGAAAACTTAAGGAGCTAAGCTGCTTTTGTTCTTCGAGAGCGGGCTGCTGTTGGGATGCCAAGCTACTGAAGACTGGTGTGCAACGTGTGGTGCGCAGGATTTTAGAAACCTGTGTGCAGTTCGTGCTGCAGAACTTTTTGGAAGCAGTGGGGAAGTTGCCTGTTGCAACTCCGCTCTAAGCCTCTTCGTTGCGGCGGTGTTGCTTCAGGCACTTACGCCAGGCCACTACGGAAGATTGCACCGTTCAGATTGCGCAGGTGGTTCGCTAGGCTCGCTGAATGCTTTTGAGGCCTTTCATAAAGCATGGCTTTATCGAATATTCCTTGCTGCCTCACACAACGTTTGTAGGGAGCTCGAGGGGTTCACTGCCGCGCTCCTTCGTATGAAGTTCAGATATGCAGTGTACTTGTCACGGCAAACCTAAGACATCCTAGTGCAGGCGACCTTGAGCGCCTCCTATCATCGATGTTCGGGAGAGTTGCGCCTTGTGCAGTACCGCCATACGATTAATCGCGTGTAGGCCTGTCTCTGCCAAGAAACATGGCTTGACTCCTCCCACAGTTATCTAGGGCTGTTTGTCTAGCGCATGTTTTAGTCTTAGAAACACAGGTTTCCTTTTCCTGAAGGGTATTCTGTGAAGTGCCGTGCAGCGAGCCCTCCATAGTTGACTCAGTGTGCTCCCGCCCGAACTCCTATACAGACTCCTATACAGCTGCTCTCGTACAGCGGGCATGGTGGCTACGGAAATATCTTGAGTGGTAGTACAGCCCAGAAGAGCCGGATGATTGACCTTTAAACTGCTTTAGATTCGGCGCAGACCTAATCAGCGCAACGCTTGTAGGCCCAGCTGGTTCATTAGCTAGATCATCGGGCTTCTAATTGCTTTAGATTCACTGCGGGCCAAATCAGCGCACAAACTCGTTCCTGTGGGGGCCTGTGCCACTCTGGGCCCACTAGTAGTAAGGGAAATGACAATATCGCTATTTGAATATTGGAAATAGTTGTCGAGGATGAAATGTATGCGTTGCTGAGTGTTTCGCAGCGAATTGCGAGCGTATAAAGGCCAGGCATTGTTGTTCTGAATGGATGCCCCGTCGCCCTCTTTCAAGCAGAAACTCTTTCCGACAAAAATTGCAGCTGACAGTCACATTTGTCCAGCTTGAAAGCTATAAATTGATGTCCACCAACATCTGGTTTTCCTGGAGGTTTGGCCATGATGTGCGTAGCGTCAGCCTCGTAGGATTAGGAAGGTTTCATCATTACAACAGAAAGGAAAGACTGTTTAGATTTGTGTGGCTTCATTACTCTTACTGATAAATCATTCGAAGTGCAAATTTACCGTTGCCGATCGTAGGTACGCGCAAAAGAGTTGCTTCACATCTACAGCTGGCTCCACAAGCACGCTGTGCAACGGAAAGCTTGTTTAATGTCTCAAATGATCTTCAACAATAGCGCGAAGAAAGTTCATCGGTGGATGCACCGCTTAGAATATTTTACACATCCTTGCGGCAACTCTATACGGGAGCCTTCTCTCTTGAAGAGCTCTTTTTAGTCTCCTTGCCAAACTTGAGTTTGAACCACAGTATAAATAACGCGAGGAGGACCAAACATGCCACACCACCGCCTAGTGCTCTGTACATAGCTACCTGAAGTTGCAGCAGAAAATGCAGCGGCGCTAGCGATACTGAGAAACGAAAACTTGCAGAAGTCATTCCTCTGCATTTCGGCTTGAATTTCGACTGCACATGCCCCAGTGCTTATGTAGCTTCAGCTCACGTAATAAAAGCTGGAGACGGTGGATTCGCAACCAAGGACAGCGACCTGGACAATGTTTCGCCTAAGGAAGCGGCAGTTCAGCGATTGTTGAAGGTCCTCCAACACGTAAACTGTTTTATCGTTCAGCACTGCGACTGCGTCCAACACTGCGGAGATGGCAGGTAGGCCGCAAGCAATTCGCGATTTCATGATACTGCATAAACTAAATTACTTCGATTATTTTGGGGGTGGTACGCTTCCGTTTTGAGTGGAAGGTGATGCCAGCTTTAGCATTACCTGCGTTGACGAGGCACGATGATACTCGTAAATCTGTGCAAGCAAAAATTGCACCACAGCCACAGTGGTCAGGAAAATTTAGGGGCGCTGAAAGTGGGCAGACTTCCAGCTAGGCCACCGACTATCCTTAAGCCTGCTGCTAATACGCGACTCTAGAATGCCGAAGGCGGAGCTAGGAGAAGGCAAAAGGAAACTGCCTCAGTGCTAGACAATTTCTAAAGGATCGTCTGCTTTGCACTCACAGTTTTGACCAGCACCAAGCTGCTGCGTGTTCATGTAGGATGCTTGCATTTGACTTGAATCGAGTCCAAACATCTCGGCGTAACTGCATGAGCTTTCCTGTCCTCCTTCTTGAACGCATTTGTATTTTGTTCCCAGCACCTTTTGCTTCTGTTGCAGCCACCAAATGCCGTTTTTCGTCCAAAGTCTGAAATTTTCTGCCTTCTCTTCTGCTTCTTGCTCGTCCGAACCAGCAGCCACGAACTCAGCCTTCTACGCTCCGCAAATCGGCAGGTTTATGCACTACTGATCTTTGCGCGACGGCTGATTGCACATTCTCATCCATTTTTACTCCTTCTACACTTAATGCACGCGCTTATGAAGATTTGGAACTTCAGACATGCAGTTCAGCCTAGTTACTGCGGCTTTGGACGCATACAGCCTGTGTTGTGTGCTGGGATGTTGTGGTCTAGACCCTGTAGGTCTTCATGTTCGGCATGGCCTATGGAAGAAATTATATTGTGAGGCTAGGATGAAACTCATTCGCTGAAAGAACTTTTATTTCACCAGCGGTATGCAGGTTCTACATATGAAATGGAACATCATTTTGCTCTGTTACATCTGTTCCATCATAACCCACAGATGAAGCTAGGCATTTTTGCTAAGCAGCTCACTTTACTTTCTTTAAGTTCTTCAAGCCATCTGACATAATCCGAATCTGCTTCAATCGGTATAACGTCTGTTACAATAAACTCCCCATCTGCTGGTTCCTCAGGGTGTAGAGCATGCAACTTCCATGGGGAAACGAGGCTTTCCAGTGTAGCAAGTCCGTAAAGAGTTTCTCCACCTAAGTCAACGTCTTGGATTTGCACGCCGCTCTTAAAACAGGAAGCAAAATCAGATAGGGCCAACACGCTAAAATTATGCACACATCTGATAAAACATGCGCTTTTACAGTCCCATTTCTATGGAAGAAAACAGTGGTGTGGAGTCTACCTAAGCAAACTGAAGAGTAGACACAAAACTGTGATATTGGCTTAGAAACACGGGGACAAGCATGCATGCGTTGAAAGGACGAAGAATATTGCAAATACGATTTTTGACGCAGCTTTAACGATGTAGGTACATACAAATATTATATAATATGCACTTGCTTGTGCATATGGCGCAAACACGGGGGACTAAATCTGCACAGAAGTTTGAATCTGCGAAGGAGGAAAGAAGCAGTTTTCAAAAAGGATTTGCACATGGCCGTATGTATACGTTGCTGGTCTGTAACAAGCATCTGGACAACTGCTAGGTCTGTGCAAGCATAGGCAGTGCTTTAAGTAGGCATGACACACTAAAATATCGTCACATTCCCGCGACTGCTCCTTGAGTTATGCATGCTTGTGGCTACAGTACAATCCTTATTAATTTAGCGCACCGACAAGTTCGCTTTTGACTACCTATAGTGTAATACTGATTCACCTTCAAGAACTCAGGGAAAACGTTTTTTCTCGCGTTCGCCACGGAATCTTGGTCAACTGTTACGAGAGCGCCAAAGGATTTGGCCGCATCTACGTAGCTTTCCGCTAATGCTACCAACACATCGAGCAGGAGTAACGAGAATCTGGCACATGGCAAAGCTTTTGTTCATTGGGGCGAATAATTCTTTACTACTGGTGAAAGGCTCACAAGGCTTTTAAGCTGATAAGATTTGGTGGGTTCTCACCAGACGTTTTCTCATCAAGAGGGGCCATATCTGTAGGAAAGCTTCCTAAAGTCTTCTTCAGAGTATCCAGCACTTGGTTAAAGGCCTCTTTAGCTCCCACCGCAGCAAGCATATCTCCCTCACCTTCTTTTGAAAGACATTCAGAAATCAGGGGCTCGACGACAGGGGCGTAGTCAGATAGCAGTTCCCAGTTGTCCTCCTCTAAGCAAGTGTTGGTGATGACGCTACATCCCTGCCTTCCTATAGTCATGACCCAGCCTAGTGCTCCGCCAAATATGAGAAATATAACTACAACCCAAGCCAATACATTCCAAAGAAGTGCTGGAGTGCCGCTGCCGGCACCGGCTCCTCGACAGAAAAACCAAATGGTCCAAAGAGCTATCAGCAGCAAGATAGCCAAGTAGAAGCTGCAGTCTACTTTAAGACCTATGTCTAGCCACTGCAGTGCCTTGGAAACAATCCCCTCAGTGCTAGCAAGAGCATCAAATGCCGTCAAGAAGAGCTCTTTCACAGTCCCTATCGGGAAAATTTCCTTGACATTCAAAACTGGAAGTTCGACGTTTTCAAAGATTTTGTCTAACTGTTTCTTCGGGTCAACTGCGACGATAACTTTGGCCGAGTTGCTCATTTGTTCCTCGATTGCCTCTATGTCTATGCTGGCGCTTGGATCATTTACAGCATCACACCACATAGATTTGTGAAAGCTCCCCGAAAGCGAATTGTTTGCAGAAAAGGCTACACATGCATTGCCTAGATTTCCAATGGCCGTGTTCATTTTGTCTGATATCGGGACAACATCTAACGCCTTTGTCGCTGCTTGCTTGGACAATTCAACGACGTTGTCTGGGTTGCTGGCGTCGAAAAGCAAAACCAAAGCCTCCACATTGTCCACCAGGGGAAGCAGGCCTTCAAATTCATCGGGCAAGGGTGTGTCTGCTTGCGTGTCATTTCCTTGTAGTGCTTCCGTCCCTCGAAGCGTCTCGTTGGCGAATTCATAGGTTTGGCACTGCAGTTGCCTGGCGCCTTCTACCCCTTGGTTTTGGTAGTGAAGGACCAAGCAGGCAAACACTATACCCATGAGCGTTAAAGCTGCGATAAATATTGCCCACACAATGCGTGAACAAAGTCCACTCTTTCCGGAGCAGCATTTCGAGCAGCAGCAGAGGCGGCGCAGGTACTTGCAGCAAATTGTGGGGAGACAACAAAGCAAGTACACAACAGCCACAATGGCGCCGGCGATAATCGATAAGCCGAACAGACAACTGCTTTTCAGAACATCAGTCAAGCTCCCTGTTCCTTTCAAATACTCGTAGAGAGCCGTTGGATCGGACTCTAGTGTTGTCATTGCCCCCAGTAAGTTGTTCATCCACTGATCCATCTGTTCCACTGCGCCGGAGACCTTCTCGGAGATGGCACATCGCAAGCAATAGTCGGGAAACACATTTTTTCATAAAAGCTAAGCACAGCTGCTTTGAATAAATCTTTTAAAAAAGCGCAACAGAGCCAGTGCGTGTGGATATTGTTGTGCTGAGCTTTTCTGTGCCAATCATTGTGTTCCCCTGATTGATCGTGCCAGCGTGTAGGGTTGCTCACGGAGCTTCCAACTTTGTCAAACAAACTAGACCTCACACTTGGAGAGCATGCACGCTTTATTGCCTCCTCAAATGCCTCTAGAGTGCTTGATGAAGGAAGCTCGCTCTCCTCGCTGCCTTCCGAATCTGTATTTTCCCCACCCGTAGAAGGGGATTCGTTCTCGCCACTCTCTGTGGATCCACCATTGCTGTCTTCCGGTGGCTTTTCTCCTCCAGTCCCCGGTGAGGACCCTGCATTTTCCTCTTGTTCAGCACTGGAATTTCCGCTGGAGCTTGCTCGCAGGGGCGGAAGACTGTTCAGCTTCTCATTCGTTCCCTTGCTTACTGCGCCAAATGTGCAAGTGAAGCATGCAACAAAATATTTGCTACAGGCATGAAAAGTGAGCTTTTTCTCTTTGTCAGGCTCCCAGCCACGTGAATGGTTGATTGCTAGATTGCGGCGTTTTGTGCCGACTACGCTTTGTGTGGCGGCCTCAACGCACCGTGGAGTTACCTTCTTAAGTTCAAAGTGGAGGCTTTCGCTTAACGTTTAACACTATTAGGAGAAAAACGCTTGCAAAGAAACAGCGGCGCTTTTGCAAGGTAGATCATGCTCGCAAATTCTCCCGTTACACTCATTTAGGTGTTCCCCTCTTTTTCACGCTTGCGTAGAACTAAAGGTAGCCTGATTTAACAGAAACTAACCTGAAGATGCCGTTTTATATGCAGTTAAAGAGTTTGTGTCGTTTATCGGGAATGCCGCAGCGAAAGCAACAGCAAGAATCACGTAGACGAAAATGAGCCTTGACTTCCAGTGGCATCTTTGCGATTGGCAAACGCTTTTGGTTACAATGGGGGCGAAAGCTATGGCCGAAGCCATTGTTACTAGTTTGTAGTAGTAAACCTGCGAAGGCTTGCGCAAATTTTCTTGTCTGGGAACTACAGATTCTATTGCTTGTCACTTCAAACGCCCTTGTCAGACTACGAAGCTCAATAATCCTGCCTATCCAGTGTGCTTTTCTTTGGTGTCGCTACAAGTTCGTAGGATCCTCAAGAGCATAGATGCGAACGCTGTTGAGCTGCGCTCAGTATGCAGAAGCAGCGAGGGCTGCGTTGTCGGTGTATCGCCACTGGCATAATCCAGCTCCTCAAGGGGGTTACAGATTCCAGAAAACGCAAAGGCTTATTTTAAAAAGTTCATCGCTTCGGTTTAACTCTCATTAGTTTCAAGCCATCTCTGTAGGGATGGAGACACGGTCGCTGCGGCCAGCCGGAGGCAAGGCAACGAGTTCAATGAAAATCAAAGTTTGAGGGCAGGAGCAAACAGCAGCGCCAATGCTTACACAGTGCATGACAAATTTGAAAAAAGTGTCCAAATTAGTTCTGGTTTATTTCAGCGGTGCTTCCAGAGTGGGACTGGAGAAGGGCGCTGGGGGGCCGCTGGACTGGTAGGTGACCCTGAACAGCTCTAAAATGCGAAGACCACTCCTGAGTAAGATGTTCTGGTGCACTTTAGGACTTTAATTGGAGTGTTTCAGTCGACGCTCACGGCGAGGCACTTAGTGGTGCTTCCAGCAACTAGCCACTAAAACAGATCCCATGTGCCGCCGCTGGTGTGCTTCGTGTTAGTAGACTACACAACTGAGAAATGCAACAAAGAAAAGCCAAAAGCTAGTCCAAGCAGAGATTACTCGATTCCGGGATATAGGAAGGTGACTTCAACCAACAGAGACTCTCAGAAAGAAACTGTTGACCTAGTAGCCCCTGCGTACTAAGGGCGGTTCTCCGGGCCGATATTAAATGGAATTGCCGCCGTTGACGATCAAGACAAATATAGCCATTTTCTCCACTCAAAAGTGTATCTGCAGTCTCGACCTGAGGAAAATTTGCAGCAGCAGCCGCAAATGGAACCCTGGGCTAATGTAAAGCTACGACCAAATTGCTAGATGCGAAGAATTTCTGAAGAAGGAAGTTACCCTGGCCTCATGAAGAAGAAATGTTAATGATAGAGTCATGCACGCTCGACTGGCCATCCGTTATCCCACTAGACGCTTCTCTATGGGCTCCTACAGCTACTGATGCTTCGAACACGATCAAGCCAGCAGAGGGGTCTGCAAACCCTCGCCTCAATCCAGCAGTTGCTCTCCATGATACAACATCCATGATGTCTCGAAGCAAGACACCTACAAGCACGCCTGCGATATCTCACTCGCCTGTGCACATGCCTCCATTTCTCCAGCCGCTGGTCAGCAAGCACAGTGCCAACTGTGGGAAACCGGCCCCTATTCTCGCCTCTTCTAAATCGCTAACCAAGGCGTCGCTGAAGGAGTACAGCGAAAAGTCGAGCGTTGGAGACCTTAGGCTGCCTTCAGTCCCTTCAACCGTCTCTACCACAACAGCTGACACCACATCCAAGGCAACGGATGCCTCTAGCAAGGAACCTCCACAAGAAGAGAAGCATGTAGCGCCCGTTACTCAAGCTTCTGAGAAACAATCAAAGCCTGCAAAAATAAATGCAGAGGCCCCTAAAGAATTAGAAAAGCTAGCGTCGCTTGCATTTACCTCGTCTTTGGCTCCTAGCGAGTCTACAACTACTAACCTGAACCAGCCAAAAGTCTCCGCAGCAGCCCCAACGACACAGCTTTCGTCTCTTCCTCCAGTGAAAGAACCAGAAAAGATTGAAGGGCAAACTGCAGGAAGAAGCTCCGAAAATGCGGCGTATGACCCTTCTGTAGCTCGCCTTATTGCAGCTCTGGGGGCCTCCAGCCTCCGATTGGCGGTTGCTGCAGAAGAAGGCCTTGACAGCAGCCCTTCGGACTTTGGCAGAAGCACGTTGGAGCTGCCTGCGGGGTCGACGAGGCGTAGGCTGAGGAGCGAAACAACAGAAGTCGAGTCAACAGAGTCTCCCGTGACACCGCCAGCGACTAGTTCCACAGGAGTTTTTCTAACACGGAACTCTCCCCTCAGAAGACCAATCTTGCCTGCCCCTAAGCCTAGCTCTACCTCAGTGGGCAGAAATGGCTTGCAAGGCCTTCCAAACATTCGCCGAGGCAGCCGGGTTTCTGGATCGTCTACGCCTCAGCTGAGTCCTCCTAGCAAAGACTTGGGGAAGGCCTCAAGCCGACCCGGCAAACTGAAGCCAAAAGAAGTTGAACTAAGCACAAGGCGCAACTGTGTGGGACCTGCTTTGCTGGGACTTTCCCCTGGGATGTCAAGTACTGACCAGACCACTGACGTGCTGCCCTCGACCACCCGCATAGCGTCTTGCAGCAACGCGTACAGCCCAACACCAGCACGCAGCGCCCGCGGGAGTGACTTTGGCAGCGATGGTCCCAAGCAAACAGGGTGTGCAATTTCTTCGAAGGAAGCCACATCTCCAATTAGTGCTCCGACCCATTGGGGCAAAAGTAATCGCTCTCCCGAATGGCGTCTGCCTGCGGAAGACGTACTGGGGCTTGAAGGCTCAAACCCCAAAAGTACTTCAGCTGCTTCACATGGGGAGGAAGAGGAGCAGTTTTCTCTGCTGCTGCAGCACTCTTTAGGGCTGTTGCGGCGCGAAGCAGCTCGATGTTTTGCAAGCTCTCAGGCTTCTGTCAAACAAAAGCTGTGGAAGGAGCTACAAGAAGAAAAGTGCCTGCGACTGCAGCTTCAGCAGGAGCACCAAGCGAACTTTGCTGCTGCTGAGGCCGAGCTAATATCTCTAAGGAAGCGCCGCGCGGATGACAACAAACGGTTGGAAAAGTTGTTGGAAATTTGCTGCGGCGCGAAACAGACAGAAGAAGCCTTTCGGCTCATGCGAACCGCCTGGAAAGGCTGGCAGCTACAGAGAGTGCACACTCGAAGACTGAAAACACTTCAGAGACTTTTTCTCCATTGTAGAGTACTTAAGCTTCTGCTGAGAATTTTTTTGCCTTGGAGAGCAGCAGCTGCAAGGCGCATTTTCGAACAGCAGAGGCTGAAGGCTCAGGATCTCTTACAACAAGAGATGGAACGATTAGGACATTTGCATCAGGAAACCATACAACAGCAGCACCAGGAGCTTCAGCAGATGCGACAGAAACTTGCAAGTGAGGTTCACCTCCGCGAGTGCCTGCAGCAGAGTCTTATTGGAATAGCTTCTAGTGGAGGCATCGGGATGCCCTCCCAAATGGCTCCTAAGCCAAGCCCTTTTGCCTTGGCGTCCAGTTCCTCGCCATCCTCTTCAGCTGTATTGAACGCTAAGCGACAACCGCAGCAGAAAACTCAGGATCATCTTAAACGGCAGCCGAATGCTCTTGCAGTTATAGGAACCCAGACGAACTTAAGGGGCCGACGGACTGCAGCAACCCAACAGCCCTTACAACAGCAGCAGCAACAGCAAGCACAGTTGTGTGACGTGCCAGCTCAGCTTTCCTGGTGGCACTGGATGCTCCAGAATGCGGGGCTGGGCACTCAATTCCCTCAAGTAGTCCCTACGTCTGCATTCAACAAGGCTGCTTATGGGGCTGGAAGTAGACCCACAGAGAGTACCGGGCGCCGTGTTAAATTTGTGGACGAGGAAGTGCAGCAGCAGCAACAAGAACAGCAGAAGCTGCTACTTCTTGCCAACTTACTTGGGGTTTCTCCCCCTTCAAGATATCTGGAAGAAAACAGCCAGTTGACAGGAATTCTTCCGGGTGCCCCCCTTTGTACCCAACAAAAACTTAACTCCCCAGGAATGGTTACATGTGCTTCCGCACCGACCCTTGGTTCCTGGAGATTGCTACGTGACAGGCAAACGGCAAGCACAGGAATCGCTGCAGCAGCAGCAAGCGATTCATCGACACACCACGGTTGCGCAGCACATACAATGCTTAGCTCAGAGTGCAATGCATGCCAAAGTGCTCTATGGGGACCCAAAAAAAGCACCGCATTTGAACTGGAATGCCAACCGCACAAGCACAGGCGGTGGACATCAGCGACCCATTCTACTCCAAAGATGTAAGGGTTTGATACCACTCAAAATTGGAGTTTCCTTGTTTCACGCCAAACATGCCTGCATGCTCCGAAGTTGGGAGCAAAGGGCTCAAACACAAATCCGCGAAACAAGCAATAGCTATCAGGTTTTCAATTCATTCTGCGGCCCAGTGTCAGTGCTGTCCATGAATGTGGCATCAGGGCAGCATAGCGCCGCTGCTGTTTGCTTACGTCTAGCATGTTATCATGACAGCTTCTAGCTTTCTCTAACTTACTGGAATCAGGAAATAGCTAATAAATGGGTGGCAAAAATTGGCTAGTTGTGGGACTGTTCGGTATTTATTTTGCTTTTTAAAGCTTAATACGCCATACGCCAGCGGTCCACAATGCAACCCATTATCGCTGGACACAAGTGCTAACTTTCATACTTTCCTAGCCTCCTCTTTCTGCTACACACATGCGTTTCCTGCAGTGACTTCACGTTATGCTGCACCAAAATGTCAGTATGCTGGTTGGAGTTGTTCTAGGTTGAGATTCTTTACGGAAGATTTCCTGGAAAAGAGCAAAGCGGATGTTTATATTGCTAGAATCAATGTGTTGGCGCGGCCCACTGGCGATAGCTCCTTCCCGTACACTAGTACTAGTTACACGAGCTGTGAGCTTGCTAACTGGAAGCTCGCATAAGATGAAGATTTAGTCCACAGTCTACTGTCCTCGCAGGAAGGGTTCTTTGCTGGCACCGAGTAGTTGAGACATCTGAACAAAGACATGTTTTATTATGGGCCTTCCATTTCCAGCTGAGCCTAGGGGCCAAAAAAGTGTTTTCTGGTTGAAATGAATGCCTGCCGACGACCTTACTTGGTCTGCAGCAAACAGCCTTGCATCGAGTGCCATTTGTACCTCAGCAGTGAATCCATGCTGTTCATCTGTCAACACGCAAAATTGCTGCTTCATCATTGCTCCACTCATTCAATCAGAATTTTCAGTACAGCGTGGGGTCAAGTGAAGCAATCAAGCTGCGCCATAAGCATTACGCGCCATTTATGTAATTACGCGCAGGAGGGCTCACGTGGCGCGGCTACCATGGTTGCGTTTCCTGTTACAGCGCCAGAAAAACTTTTTGCTTACACACATATTTCAGTACTTCTCTGTAATTTGCAGCTCACTCCAAATCATTCTATCCTACGGCTCCATTCTGGCGCCGCTGAGGGTGCCTTCAAAGATTTTTAGGACTGTGCGTGCTATATGGAGGAAGCCATTTACCCCAGAAGTGATGAGGCACTAGGCGTTTTTCATGTCGGCCCGAAAGGGAGGCGGAAAATAGAATTGGTTATTTCTAGCTACTCTGCTGAAAGCGCCAGTTGCTACTGCTTCCGAATTGTTTTTGCATCTGTTTATTTGCCTCGAGTAGGAACGTCTACCCATAATTTGTAGCATGGAATACTAGAATAAGTTCATCTTCGAGAAAAAATAGAGTGGGTCCAGCGGTGTCTTCCGGTAGTTGGCTCAGCATGATTCTTATGGTGAAATATAGGCGTGAAGCCAAGCGAGCTGCGGCAGCCCCAGGCGCACCATTTTAGGCACAAGAGGGCAGCATGTGCATCGCCTGGAGGACCCCTGCCAGGTTTTGTTTCGCTTAAAGAATGTGCATGCAGCTCCCTGCTTTTTTTGGCTGGTCTACAAGGGGCAAGGGCCAACAGGCATCCCAAATACATTTGCCAGACGCATGCGCTAATAATATACTGATTTGTTTGCAGCCACATATGTTCACACCTTTCGACGTCCCACCTTCATCCGTGTTCACTTTAGATAATGAAGGGTTGTAAGCTCGTCTTAGGCTGTTACTTCCCGTGCATGCACTTTTAGGATCTCCGCGCAGCCAGTCACGAAAGCATTTGAATTTTCGTGACTCACTGAAGAGCAAGTGCTGCAGTGCGCGGGGACCACATCTTAGAGCATTCGGCATCTAGAAACCGGAGCCCTACGTGCGTGCAGCCCTAAACTTGATACGCTTAGTGGAGCTTTCCCTCGTTATCTAGTGAGCTAGCAGCGCAAATGCCTTAGGCAGATGCTTGCTTGCGGCTAGTGGTAGAAACATAGCCTGGATGAGACTTTCTGAAGTCTGCCATCCGTGGAGAGCTGCACTGCCCGTTCCTGGACTCTTGGCACGCATCACAGTAGCACTGCACTTCAACGTTTCGGAGGCAACCAACTTGACTGCACATGGGGCAGTGGGGTCTTCTGTACTTTGATGAAATGTTTTCACTGCTGGAGCACCGCGAAGGAGGATTCGGCCTGCATGGTTTATTTCTCTGGCGCTTGCACGGAAGGTTGCAGGGGTGCTGATTCGGAGTTGACTCCACAGTTGCTTCAGATGGCGCTGCGTCCTTCTTGCTTTCTCCGTGAGCAATCGATTTGCGAGATTCTGTTCTGCAACTATTGCAGGATTTGGTGGACTCTGTTTTCTTAAGTCCACTGGGCACATCTCTTGTGGGTGGCGCTTGCTCAGACACCTCGGACTTCCGTGACTCCACAGCTTGCTTGGTGCCACTTGAGCCTCCCCTCTTCAAGTTGCTGGACTCACTCTTGACCACTGTGCTCACTGTAGACACATCTGCAGTGGAGCGGTTGCTTGCGCTTGCCTTTCGCTGGTCTCGCCTCCTGCAGTCGAGAGCACAACCGGAAGGCATGCGAAGCAGTTGCTTGCCTTCCAGAGGCAGCAGCAAAATTTTCTCAAATGATGCCTCATTAGGCTACAAAAAGAAAACTAGAAGGGAATTGAGTCTGTGCTTTCATTTGGTGACAGTCACTAGTACTTACGCAGCGCTGCGGCTTCTTGTCATTGCAAGTTTCGTCGCGAAAGTTTCACAAGTTTCCCTCTCCGCTCGACGCGCAGCCATGCGCGGGGAAGAGCAACGAGGCTTTCCAGAAGAGCATTGGTAGCAGTGGCAGCGGCAGTCGAGGCCGGGTCTCAGGGCCTCGCCAAAGCCGCACTTGTCGCAGTGAGGCCGTAGGACTTCCGGCTCTTCTGGCGCCAACAGCCGACGGCTTCTCGTGGAAGTTCTGGTTCCCGTTACCTTCGCTTTAGATCCAGCTTTTCCGGCGGAATCCCTGGGCAGAGGCAGCATGTAGGTCTGCACTGAAGTATGTTTGCATCTGTCGCTCAGTGCATCTATTAGCTGTGACTACGAAACCGTAAGTGATGCATAGCAGAGATGCTGGTCTTAACGAGCCGGTGTAAGCATACTTGCACTTTTTCGTTCAAAAATGCTCTCTAAATGCATAGAAAATTAGAACTTTTCGAAATTTGTATGGAAAAGCCTGCAATGAGAAGGCACTCAAATGGTTGGGTGCAGCGTCTTGGGTGCTCACTTTTCAGGATTCTCCACATGACAGTAGAATGAGCCCGTGATGGTGGTTGTGGGCCCCTTAGAGGCTCTTGAAGAAGCTCTTGATGGCATTTTCTGATTGGAATTTGTTGTTTTGTCTGCCACAACGTAACCGCCACAGTGATCCCTGTTTCAAGTGTTCAGAGCAGCCTTAATTTCTGGCCTCCAGCACATGGAAGGAAACAATTGTAGACGGAACAATGCTAATTGACTGAAATTACGCCTTGTAATACAAGGTTTTCAGCTAGAAATGGGCGTTTCAAATCGATGCTGTGCATTGGGAGGAATGCGCATTTCATACTGGTGCGGCGATCACTTGCGAAGCCTGCACGGTGGCTAGTACTCTTGACTTACTTATTCCCTCTTGAAAGCTCTAAAATAAACAGCAATGCAACAGGGTTTTCAGGGAAACACTAAATTTGTTCCAAATTTCAACAGCCAGTTCTCGATGGAGGCTAGCGGCCACTACCGAGAACGCCGCTCTCAGGTGCGCCTAGTGACCTCAGCAAAGGCACTGCCACCGAAAGCCCCCTTTTTTGCAATCATAGCAACCAACGTCTCTATTGGAAATTATCAGTTGATTTGCGCTAAAAATCTAGCTATTATTCCTGGTAGTGCATTTCGATGCTTGGTACGGTTGGGCATAGGAACTAGGGTCACCAATGCTTGTACGAGCATACACAAGGAGCCAGTGGCATCACACAACAGTTCGGTATGTGCCGAGCAACCCTTCCAATTTCCTGCTTCTTCTCTTTTTCTAGATAAAAAATGTGGAAATTTAGATGTGCTTCATTTTGGCGACGTGCAGTATTCAATGGTGCCGCCTTCGCACAGTCAAGTTCCTAGGCTCTGCCCAGACTCCCCATGCCATTTGCGTCTTTTCTTAATTGCTCGCTCACGGACAACAGGATCCAGTTATTTCCGCAACGGCTAAAGAATGGCTATAAAATATGTCTACTTTGTGTCCAATTAGCCTTCTCATAGTCCACGGGCAGTGCTTGAGTGTTGCCCCATCAATAAACAAAAGAAGAAGCGCGCCAAAACGCACTATATGCTATATGGGAGAAAACGTATTTAAAAACCGTCTGTAGCTGCCACAGTACTCCCACAGAACCAGCGTGGCTCTTACGTACGGAAGCATATGGTGCCTCGAAATCGAACTCCTGGGGGATAACAAGCTACAGGAGCCTGCGGTGCTCCGTTTACATACTTCACGTAATAGCGAGCTACCGCAAAGGCTGCTGAGAAACTCATCAGCTTGAGTTAATTCCATCTGCATGGATCAACACAGCTCATCCCACTGTTACTAAACTTGAGATTTCGCGTGCAGGCGAGGTCAGCACACGAGAGTCACGAACAGGCACTCCCAGGCTGAATACTACAGTGATAACATTACCAATGATAACATTACCAATTAGGGCCTTTGGTGGCCGTCTTTGGATCACGCAGCCACGGGAACCTATCCCCAGCCTACTTGCAGCAATTGCTAGATGCCCACAGACTAATGCCTTTTGTCCGAAGGAATCTGAATGCCCATGCCAAGTTTTCCTCTCAACAGTCCCATTCATGCAATGTGTCCGAGTTGAAATTAAAAAGCTACTCCAGACGACGCAGAGCAGCAGTATCTGGCTGATATCGGTGGCTTCTTTACAGTGAAACCCTTGCCGGCCTTGGGACTGGCTTTCATGATTACCAGCAATTCTTCATTGCAAATTACCGACTCACACATAAGCCAAAATGTGTCCTCCAGAAGAAACTGACTCATTAAAATGGAGAAAATGGTCCATTAAAGTAGAGTTTGGCCCGTATTCATGTTCCGCTTGGAAAGAGCCAGTAATCTAATTGCATGCATTGAGACCAACCTCGAGGAATTTCAGCAAGCGCTCATGCATTAAGTAAAATAAGAAAGCAGGCGTCTGCAAACAGCTTTTGTATAAGGGAGTCGAGACGTGAAGCTGCTTGAAAGTTATTCGATTTACGAGGAAGTTCCCTCAACAACTACAACATATAAGTTTCCAAACAACACCCGTTCGAAAGCAATTTGACTTACAAGGGAGCTTCTTTATACAACTTTAACACATTGTTTTCCAAACAAAACTTGTTATAGCCTTTTCTTGTACGTCTTCTGCCGTTTTACCGTACACTTGGGGCTTCATGTAGCTCCCAAAACCGAGGACTACGTACAATATCAGAAACTCGTACAGTTTATCAATTACTTGAATTCTCACTTCAGAGCATGCAATTTGGACAAGGCAAAAAAGGTCCTCAAGAATTAAAGGGAAAAAAACCTGATTTGGTTGGTAGCCCTTCACAGAGCCCGGAAAATCGCGCCAATTTAGCGCTACTGAACACAGTGCTCTAGTGTTACTTTTCGGGCCATTTAGTCAGCAGCAGCAAAACAAAGGAGCAAGCTTAAGGTACTTTTAAGCTCGCCAACAACTCCTTTTTAGGAAGCATGGGATTCAACTGGCTGGTTCTGCCGGTCCTCGCTCGCCTCCGACTTCTTGGACTTGTGCGGATGTATCCCAAATGACTTCAGCATTTCCACAAAGTTACACTTATCTGCTTCATTTTCCAAAAGCAACGGAATACAGCTTTCCGTTTTGGAAATATGAAGGCCAACTGCCCTGCATGCACAACGCTGCAGAACTGCTGCTACTCAGCTTGAGGGCTTTCGCTGGCCGTGCAGAAACTTTGCATTTAGCCTCGGCAGACTGCCACAGTTGCACTTTTTGGTGAGCCAAATTAAAGGAGAGAAAGCTTACAAAGGCTCTTGAGCAAAATCTCCCTGGGTTTCCACCCTCGCGAGCTGCTGCGGGGTTGTTAGAATGTTCTTAACTGTGTTGAATGGGACCCAACGCGATTTTTCCTGAGCATTCGCAGAACCTTTGGAGCCGCATCTCATTGAAAATTTTTATTCAATATCACTTCACCACTTCACAGTGCTATGAAAGCATTAGGACTCTGCGAAAATAGCTGTAGAATCATCTAGTTGCTTCTTAAAGGCTTCCGTTGCACCAGTTGGGGAATGAAAACAGTTGAGTAGGCTGTAGACTAGCTTTAAAATGCAGCTTTAGTAACATTTATGTGATGAAGTAGAGAAAAAAATTAAAGCAAGCTTACACCGTTGCGGAGCCTCAGCGAACGGGCCGTAGTGTCCAAGTGGAGAGTGCAGGCCATATTCTTGCCGTTCTGAATGGCCAAGCAGCGCCGCAAAGTAAAAGGGTATTCTATTAAAGGAGGCCAGCATTTAAACTGGACTCTTAAAAGTGTAAATGCTGCAAGAATTCAGGCTAAAGAGCAACTGCTGCTTCTCCTAGCCAAACCTGCAAAACGACTTGAATGGGAATGCCCTCAGCTTCCATGCGCTTCATGAATTGCTTAACAGCAGCTTCACTGCCCTGAAAGCAGCCTAACAAATCCCAAGTCATCTTTTAATAAATTAAAACAGCCATTTAGCACTTTTAAACTCTGCAGCAGATTGCCAGGTATGCTTTCTCTCGGGCTAACGACGCCGCCAGCCTGCACTGAGCTTTCGCGAATAAGTTTATTTCGGCTGGTGTAACTCTGCAAATTAATGCTATGTAATTGTGCAAATTAATGCTATGTAATTGTGCAAATTAATGCTATATAATTGTGCAAATTAATGCTATGTAATTGTGCAAATTAATGCTATGTAATTGTGCAAATTAATGCTATGTAATTGTGCAAATTAATGCTATGTAATTGTGCAAATTAATGGCATGTAATTGTGCAAATTAATGCTATTTTGAGGAGAAACAAAGCTTGACTGCTTGCATAGCCTTGCTGACCAGTTGCTAAAGACTTCATAACGAATCCAACATCTGCACTTAGTGACAGAGTCTGCAGAACATCTTTCTACTATTCGGAAGGCAGGCTGCTGGCCCAGCCTTCTTTGCGGAAATATATTTGAAAGATAAAAAGCTATTGCGCAAGAAAGTGCGCAAGAACTTTCTATGTTTGAAATATATTTCCTAAACATAAAGTATTTCTGGAGCTGACCCCTTGGGTAATGTCCAGTAACACAGGCCCTTGTGAAAGTCATATTGCGCTACAAAATTTGAACTAAATTGCGGAAAACTAAAGATGAAAAGATGTTGCGGATGTTTCGTTTGCTCTACTGAACCTACCGGCTCTTGGTGAGTGATGTAGCAGCAAGAATTTCCCATTGTTTCGGCAGCAGCAACACAAGAATGACCATGGAAATCTACGGAAAAAGAGCCTGGCCGTGGCCAGCCCGGCTGCAACTCTAGCAGCGGGTATTCAGTTCTTTTTATATTTTAAAAATTGTTCCAAAATAGCAGTTTTATCTTCCGAGAATGCCGATTCCGAAGTCTGTTGAGTGTGCGCTGCAAGAGCGGCGAAGTTTCCGTAGAACAGCGCCGCGCGCTGTTCACAGCGCCGCCTAAGTCTTTCAAGCTCTCTTCGCGAGTCCTCTTCCTTTTCCAAAAGTTTATATTTTCCAAAAGTTTGTATATTTTCTAAGGGCGAAAAAGAGCCAAGAAACAGATGCATGCAGGGGAGAAGAGGTTTCGCGAGTGTCCACGCACTGCGCAGTGCGCCGAACCCCGGCCCAGAATTGGCTATTTTCGCCGCTTCTCGCCCATAAATAATCAAATTAGTGTCCCAATAATGCAAAGATTTGCTTTAATTGAATATATTTAGAAGCCTGGAGTTGAAACCGCGCAAGAAATCGCATGTGCACGGTGCGCCGCCTTCCTGTCCATCACAGGGTCACCTTCGCAGGGGGTTCCTCTTTGCCGAAAATGAAGAAATGTCCCGTTGAGCACGCTTAATAATGTTTTTAAAATATTATATTTGTTTGTAATGTTAAAAAAATGAAGATTTGCTGTTTAGAAGTATTTAAAGAAGACAAAAACGCAAAGCCCTGGAATATAAATGCCCGCGCCTTCCGCTGAGGCCAAACCACGGACCATTAATTGCCATTTCTAAGCCATTAATGGCTTTGAAATAGAGAATTCAACAAATGTCTGGCATTTATAAAGTAATTTTATTTTTAGATCCCTCTTGAAGCTGCTGAGAGCAAAAACAGTGAGGGTTATGCCATGATAAACCCTCATTAGCAAACCCCCAAATCTCAAACCCTAGAGCCTAACCCAAAACCCTCAGCCCTAAACCCTAAACGCGAGCTCAAACCCTTGCAGCAGCAACCAGAAACAAATTATGAGCTGCAACTCACTTAAGTGCAACAGCGTCTTCAGATGGCAACTCTTTGATGCACAGTTCTGTAATCCTAAACCCTTAACCCTAAACCCTAAACCCTAAACCCTAAACCCTACGCCGAAAACACCTAACAACCAGCTTAAATTCTGGTTTTAAACTCTCCCGCAAAGTGCCTGAAGTAGCAGCAGCAGCAGTCTCCAGCAAACAGCAGAATGTTACTTGAACTGTTCTTTCCATTTCATTCATTTGCAGTTTTTTTTTAAAGCGGGTAGAGGGAAAAGTAGATTTAATGAAAATAATTTTATTTATTTCAACATTTATATTTGGGCCCCCTTTTAAGTCTTGATTAATAATAAACAAAAGACCATTGATGCGTGCATGCATGCATGCACTTCACCTTTAGCCTTCTCTTACACATGCCACGTAGCAGCAGCAGCAGCAGCAACAACAACAGTAGCTGCTGCTGCTGCTGCTGCTGCTTTGCTGCTGTCCGTACACCCAAACCTGAATCTATGTTTTACTGTATCAACACCCATTTCTGGCGACTTGTCTATATCTGCACCAGTCCTTTAGTCATTTGTTTAATTGCCAGTTTATTTAATTAAGTTATTAAAATATTTTGTGATCTTTTTTATATATTTGTGCAGCTTAGGCTCTTTGGCTGTGCGTACACTGGGGTGTATGTACACCCGCTTCGCTGCAACTTTGCTGGTGCTGCTTTATCTAATTTTGTTTTCATTTATGTTTTCTGTTTATAATGCAAACTTCCATTCTGTTCTTCCATGCCTACATTTGTATTCTTTTCGAGAAAGGCTTTGGCAAATGAATTTACAAAACAAAAGTGTATTTGCATTGTGCACAGAGTGTACGTACAGTTCCTTAGTTTATTACACTTTCACTGATCCAGATATAAAGGTGCATCCAAATATATAAACACGAAACAAAGATTTATTAAGTGCAAATATAGAGTATGTATATAAGTATAAGTATATATATATATATGTATATATATATAATATATATATATATATATAATACATATATACACACATATATATATATGTATATATATATATATATATGCATATGTTAATCTGTGGATGTAGATGATGCAGATTTACAAAGACAATAAGTGCAAAACATAGGGCCAGAATGAGAACTAAAATAAACTTTTGCGAGAGTAAAGAAGTAGGAAGAAGGGCCTGCAAAGGCATTAAATATAAATGTATTTCCCCAAAGTTTTTCAAAAACCTAAAAGCATGCAGAAAGAATAAAGAGATGCGCAGCGGTCAAGAGGAAAATGACGGAAAGAGGGTTAATGAACTCGAGTGTAACTGCACATAAGAATTACCTTGTAATTAATAAACTCGAGTATAGTTTTAAATAAAGATTTCCTGTAATTAATAAACTCGAGTATAATTGCAGATAAAGACTTCCTCTTAGTTTAGAGTTCAAGAAATATGGCTCTTTCGTCTTTGTTCGAGTTTTCTTTGAAGTGCCTTTGTGCAGCATTTGCAGACTCTATAATTTGGAGATGCACAATATTCGTGAGCTTCTCTATTTCTACTTGCTATTTGTATTTGCTTGTTTTTGCATATTAAATAGTTTGTTTGAATATATTTGTACAATTTTTGGGACGAAAAGCCCGATCTACAGTGTATAGACACACGCAGAAATGCACACCTACAGCCGTGACTAGTGCCTGTGCCCTCGGCAGGTCCCAAACTGCTCTTTTCCTCAAAATAATACTTTTAAATATTGTTATTAATTTGAAATATTATTTGTTTTGTTTTTACGCAAAGGACGATCTTGTTTGCTTTCGTCCTTGAGCAAAGGCACGCAGTTGCAGTGTATGTACACTGGCAGCGAGCCACTGGCTGAACAGAAATGGCGCTTTGGAATGCTTGAGATGGTTTGTTCAATCAAATAAAAAGATTTTGTTTTTTAATTCTTTTAAATATTATTTTGTTCTTAAAAGAAGAGAAAATATCCTGCATGCACCAAGCGGCAGCTAGGCTAGGGCTCACAAGGTCACCGGGGCCCCGGTCACCTCGATTCGGCGGCGGGATTGCACGCAAAAATAGATTGGTTTTGTCATTTTGTTAATTTTTCCAATTTTAAATTAAATAATTACAATTTGAAGAGACAAAAACTCAATAACAACCATGGAAAACGCAGAGGGGGCCCGCCCCCCCTCCCCCCTGACAGACGAACCAGCTGCAGCAGCAGCAGCAGCAGCAGCAGCAGCAGCAGATACACCTGAAGAAGGAACAAGTCAAAGTGGCATTGAAAGTCCCACTGCGACTTTCTCAGACTCAGTATCGTCAGGTGTACATACACCCGAAACCCCAGGGGAGGATGATGGCGAGCCCACCACCCCAGAAACAGCAGCAGCAGCTGCAGCAGCAGCAGCAGAGACAGGAGCAGCAGCAGCGGAGCCGGCAGACGCAACAGGAACAGCAGCAGCAGAGCAGCAGGAAGATCCAGCAGCAGCAGCCGCAACAAGCGAAGGAACAGCAGCGGCAGAGCCAGCAGCAACAGCAACAGCAGCAGCAGCAGCAGCAACAACTGCTGCTGAAGCTCCAGCGTCAAACGAAGCAGCAGCAGCAGCAGAAGCAGCAGCGGAAGCTGAGTCTATGCCAGCAGAAACTGACCCTGAAGCAGCAGCAGCAGCAGCAGCAGCAGCAGAAGCAGCCGGAACAGAAGCAGCAGCAGCAGCAGCAGCGGAAGCAGCAGCAGCAGCAGCAGCAGATGTTGATGAAGGAGAAAATTCAACAAAAGATCAAAATGAAGAAACTGATGGAGAGACAAAAACAAAAACAGAAAATGAAACAGAAGAACCTCCCGAATGGTCAGAAGTTTGCAATTCGAAGTTTTTGGAAAAATAAATTATTTAAAATTTAAAATTTAAAATTTAAAATTTAAGAATATATTTCAAATTATTTCGAGTTAGCAAGTGCATGCAGTTGGAGTTTCTTTTCTTTTCCACTTAGAGCAATTAGTTATTTAGCAATTTTAATTCATTTAATTCTAATAAATTGAAATAGTTGAATTAAATGTTTCCAATTTGCAAATATTTAATTATTTTTAATTTATTTGTTTTTTTGATTTCCAAAAATCACCTTTTGGGACCCACGGGCTTCCAGAAAGCATTTTGTTGCAATTAAAAAAGTTTCGAAAATAAGTTGAAAATTAGAATTAAAATTAAAATTAAAATTTTGATAATTATGATAATTATAATAATTATGATTTAAATTATAATTATATTTTCTCAATTGCTAATTTAAATTGATCTTAAATTTAACTGAAGTTGTAATTTCATTTCAAATCCGATTAAGTGAAATTTTGCTTTAAGTGGCAACCCAAACCACCAAAAAGGGTTTTAGAGACTTTCAAACAAACACTTATTTGTTTTTTTATTTATTTCATTTATTAATTTATTTTTTTAAAAAAGAATAAATAAAAATCCCCAAAAGATTTTTTATTTACTTCTTTGCGCGCCGAAACAGCTCCACCACTTCTTCAACTTTTACTTTTTAAAACATTTATTATTATTATTATTATTTTTATTTTATTATTATTATTATTATTTTTATTTATTTTTATTTCAGGACTCTCAAATTAAATATTGCTCCTGGAATAGACGGGATAATGGGAATATCTATAAGAAAACAAAACCTAAAAAGAATGGGCTTACTGGCCTTGGGGGCCCCCCAGGGGGCCCCCCAGGGGGCCCCCCAGGGGGCCCCCCAGGGGGGCCCCCAGGGGGCCCCCGAGGGGCCCCTAGTACCCTTTAAAACGTTTTCGAAGAAAAGTATACTTCAGGAGATTTCAAAAAGAGGAAAAGACTCCGACTGGAGTGAGCACAAGTCGATAATAAAGGCGAGTCGAAACGAAGCGAATTTCGCTATCCAACGATCTAGGGTTTAGGGTTTGGCGAAACCCTAAACCCTAGAGCGCTGGGGTGTACAGACACCCCAGCGGCCCCCCAGCTGTCTGTACACCCCATGGACTGCTGGGGTGTACAGACACCCCGCGGCCCCCCAGCTGTCTGTACACCCCAATTTTTTTGTTTTTGCGCTTTTTCTTCAAAGGCATTTCCTCTCGAAGAAATTATTCTTGTCAGAGATGATCAAAGCAACTACGGCGGGAACTTCTTGCTGCCTTTTACACAAGTCGCAAGCGAAGCCGTGGCCCAGGCAAACCCTAAACCCTAAACCCTAAACCCTAAACCCTAAATCCTAGAAAACAGGTTGTATGCCCTGAATAAATAATAAATAATAAATAATAAATAATAAATAATAAATAATAAATAATAAATAATAAATAATAAATAGTAAAGAGTGAATAATAAATAATAAATAATAAATAATAAATAATAAATAATAAATAATAAATAATAAATAATAGATAATAAATAATAAATAATAATCAAATATTTAAAATGGTATTTTACCCACAGGCACTGGAAGAGGCGCGAGCTGCTGCTGCTGCAGCAAGAGGGGAAGCTGCTGCTGCTGAGCTGCTGGCAGCAGCAGCAGCAGCAAAGCAGCAGCAGCGGGAGGAGGAGGCTGAGCTGCCTGTGACTCCCCGCGAGTTGTCTGCTGCAGCAGCAGCAGCAGCAGAAGCAACAGCAGCAGAAGTAGATGCCATGAACATTAAAAGCAAAAGAATTCCAATTAAAATATCTTTTGTCAAAAAAAAAGAAAACATCAAAGACTCCATCAACCTTCACCCATTTGCTGACAGAGTTCTAGCACTCAAGGCGCCCAAGGTCTGCTGCTGCTGCTGCTGCTGCTGCTGCTGCTGCTGCTGCTGTGGCAGCTGCTGCTGCTGCTGTGGTGGCGGCTGCTGCTGCTGTGAAGGCTGCTGCTGCTGCTGTGAAGGCTGCTGCTGTTGCCGCTGCGGCTGTTGCCGCTGCGGCTGCTGCTACTACTGCAGCAGCTACTGCTGCTGCTGCTACTGCGACTTCTGCTGCTGCTGCTGCTGCTGCTGCTGCTGCTGCTGCTGCTGCTCAGGACTCTCTGTGCGTGGATGTGAAGCAAGAACTAGACTTTGGAGTGCAAGCTGTAGCAGCAACAGCAGACTGCAGCACGCAAGCAGCAGGAGAAGCCCCA